>NC_133971.1:15791824-15891824 GCF_031877795.1 Strix aluco | reverse complement strand
CGGAACAGGACTAAGATAGTTGTCTGTAGTGTCCAGGCTAGACCTAGTCATGTCCAGTCAGCACTGAGTTGTTGCAGTGTGTCTGCACAACCCTTCCTTGCCCTATGTTTTGGGCAGGTTTGCTTACTTGCAGACTGCACATTCAGGCTCTCAGTAACTTCTGCAGATAGCTTTTGAGTAAAGGTGTGGAGTATAAATGGCTAATCTCTTCTTCCAGTATTGTGTAACGTTTGGAATAACCATTTTCCTTGAGGCACTAAAGGCCAATTTAAACTTGTGATTCTAGTGATCTGATCCAGATGCAGCACTGCTGTCTTACTCTGAGGGAACAGGTTCTCATGCCCTGTTACCTTCTGGCAAATGAGGCCCTTCCTGTTATGAAACACTGGACAGCATTGCAGTGCAATGTCAGGCAGCTTCTGATTCTCACATGGGAGGAGGATATAATGTACCAAGAACATGGGAAGTGACTGCTTGATATCCCCTACTTTTTCAAGAAGTGTAAGAATATGTACAAGCATTGGAGAGTTTTCTGATGTCAGATGATAATGGGCAGGGAAGAGAAGAATTAATATATGCAATTTGCTGCTCTCATTCCCATTACTGCCATCAGAACTGATCCATCATGTGTTAAGCTGTTTGCTCCTGTGTCTACGTAATAAATGTAGTTTTTCTTTCTCACTGTTTCTTTCCTGCGAAGAGGGGAAGGTGAGAACGTCTGTGAATTACGCTGAAGAACGCTTGTTGCTAGTTAACAATAGTTACTAGCTTACTAATGTGTTTTACAGATTATATGGGGCATTTAGGTTTGCTCATTATTATCACAAATTTCAGCAAAACTGGGAAATCACATCCCAGGAAGACGTGTTGATGACTGTGGTGCAGTGAAAGCAGGCAGTCTGAGAGTCACATGTATGTGATGTAGGTTATCCTTCCCTGCAGTCCATGGTTGTGCTCCAAGAATAAATTCCCATGGGCATATACCAGTATGTGATGAGTGTAGAAAAATATTCCGTGTGTATCTTGCTGTTTGTGATGGTGTGATTTGTAACACATATGGATGGGGAGACATTCCACTCCTCAGATGAAGGAAAAGTTTTTGTTTAGTCATTTAAAAATTTTCAGCTGAAGTTGTAGCATGGCACAAAGTAGCTTTTATGCACCTGTGACTCTCTAGGTGGCACCAGCAAAGTTCCCAACTTGCTAGTTGGTATTTAACACAAGGACAGTTATCTTGTCTGCTACTGCCACTCACAGCAATGTGTGTGTGTAAATGTTTGCTCCCACTCAAGCGCCTTATGTTAAACTCCTCCAAATGTTAATGCCGAAAAGGAGTTTGAAACAGGAGTCCTAACAAATAAATAAAAATAATTTATCGTGCATTAGTTATTCCCCAATCTTTACTGTTGACGGAGGAAAAGGTTTTCAGTTTCTCCAGTCTGGACTACAACAAAATAAAGAGACTCAAGCTGTCTTGTAAATATGGGGTAAAGAAAAGAACTAGACAGAAACTTTATTTCAGTAATTTTTAAGATGGATATGTATTTAATCCTGAATAATTGTATACTAACATTTTTTTTTTGCTAAAGACAGGCTGCATATATATTGTCTTGTAACGCTGTTATGCAAAGCCGTCCTTATGTTGGGAATATCAATTTTATGATATTTCTGATTTTCACATGGTGGTTATCTCCTTTTGAAAGCATGCTTGGGTCTCTGATCTTTGAGTGGCATTTCAGATACTCTGGGAATAGGTACTATAGAGACTCTTGCAAAGAGGTGCATAGATGCGCAGTTGCTGTTTTTAAACATAAGGGAGAGTGCAGACTGTAATGTTTTGGAGGAAAATGAAATTTTACCAAACTTTTTTTTCTTTTTTTTGTTTTCTTTTTTTTTTTTTTAAGGCTCTTTCCAGGCATTTCATCCAGCTATTGCATTTGTTTGGATGTGATAATTTCTCTTGCTTTAGTAAATGACAGTTTCAAGAATGACAGCTTGGTGTATGGTTAATTTTCACAGCAACTGAATTGATTGTTTATAATCATTCTCAGTATGTTGGATGTTTCTTAAACACAGGGTACAATCAATTATTGTGATTAAAAGCAAAAGCTGTCTGAGTCTGAATTGTTCTTGGGCTGGAAGAGTGTAGACTGAGATGGGATTTTTCTCACAGCTAAATTTCTAGGCAGTTAAACTCAGACTTGTTCAGTGCTCAGGGAACAGCAAAAGGGAGTTGCAGGAGGGATTCAACCCACCAGCCTGAGACACCTCTCCTAAAGCAGGTGTCTTAGACAAAGAGAGCCTGAAAGACTGCTGCTTTTAGGCAGCTAAATTTAGGTGAAGCAACTGCCCTGTTCTATCAGGCATCTTGACTTCATTCCAAAACAGCTTTCCAGATGACTTTAGACAAGTTGCTGTAAATGGATAGACACTGAGTCCCTTGTTCTGATGTGCAGAGATTACAATATTTCCCCCACTTACGTAGTATTGTTAAGATCATTTAATTAAATGCTCTGAATTTTAGATTAAGTCAACTCTGTAGAGGCCTTACTTGATGCATTTTTAGTTTTTGTTTTGTATTTACAGAACCCCATTCTTTAAAATGCAAGAACAGAAGGAAAGACTCAACTGATGTTAAGTCAATAACATCTCAAAGTAGTGATGGTAAGAACGTAAACTGTCAAGAATGTTATAAATAAAGAACAGACTTGCCCTAGGCAATAAAAATGCAGAATGAAAGACAGGTTCACAACAGATTAAACAGAGATTACTCCATCTTTTTATAACTGCTGTAAAATTTCTTTATTCTGATTTGCGAAACAGTGCCCCAGCACCACCATACGATGCATGGCAGTGTGCAGTGCCTTCACAGAGAGAAGTGGCTGTGCCGTGGGATGGGGGCAGCCTGCTAAAAGATTGCATGGTGAAGTGTTAGTTCCAGCTCTGTTAGAAATCTGCAGCTTGTGCTCCCAAACCAGTATTTTGGTTTCATTAGTGTGGGTCATGAAGGGGTCTATTGCTGCTGGTTACTTGGGAGCAGTACTTCTGCTCCTGATCCCATTTGTGACTGCTTACTGGGGCTGGGACAGTGGTGGCAGAGATTTCTTCCTGACCTTGTAGGTAATGAGAGAAACACAGCTTATGGGGAGCAGGAACAGGTTTCATTAGAACAGTCGTATCACTGAGATGAGGGACATACACACACATACTCTCACAGGAGGACTGTGTCTGACAGATTCATTGCAAATAAAGGGAGAGTGGCAGGTACTGGGCATGAAGTATAATATTGCTCAAATTCAGCTGCATTTCAGTATAGCTGAAGTGATGGATGGACAGAGAAACTGAGCAGAAGTTGAGGGGTGGCATCAAAGAAGGTAGACAACAGTGCAAGAAATAAGAGAGTGAAGCGAGAACTTGCAGGAGGGGATATACAGGAAAAATGGGAGATGAGCTGGACTCTGTCGTGCTGTTCCCCAGTGACAGCCTTCTGTGCTCTTTAAACGCTGTCATCTGATTTACACTTTGTGGCATGTAAATGGTGCTCTCTTTAATGACAGCTCCCAGTTTACAGACCCGACGGTACTCTTCTATGGCAAGGATCCACTCAATGACAATAGAAGCTCCTATCACAAAGGTGAGTCCTGAGCACTGCCTTGTCCGCAGACTCAGAGTTTGGAGTTATTCTCATAGGGAAGTATGCAGTTTGTGGCAGAACAGCCAAGGGTTTCCTGCACCTTGTATTTACAGGATAATTTAAATGATCTGGGTTTTTTTCTTACCGCTTTCTGCATCACATCATCTCATCATCTCATTACAAATCCTAGTCAAGAGAATGAATATTAAAAAGGGGAAAAGGGTGTCCTTGCTAGATGCACTATTTGTGGCAGGAAGGGCATCCTGCTCTGTTGGGCCATGCATGTGTAGGAGTACATGTGCTTCCAGTCTCACCTTTGCTTTTACCATTGATATTTATAAGATAGCATGCAGAGGAGGGAGAACCTGCAGCATATTCTGTCCCCCCGGTTTCCTGCAGTCTATCCACGTTATACAAACTCTGTTGTCGCAAACCAGCTGCACAGTCACTTTTCCCTCAAACCAGGGTGCCTGCCATCTCCCACCCTCAAACCATTGTTTCTTCTCTCCACATCTTCTCTTTCTGTCATCAGGCTCTTACTTCCCAGCATCACTATGCCTGTTAGAGCAGCTGACTCCGGTCCTTTTCCTTCTCTCCAAGTTTACCCACAGGGAGGCCTGTAGTGCCCCCTCTGCATCTTCTGGTTGCTGGAGAAGACAGCACTGGGGCTTTTTCCCTCTCAGTCCTGGCAGTGCCAGGAGCAATCCTTGGTGCTTCTCTGTCATTGCTGAGTTCCCAGTTAGCAGCTGAGACACAAGGTGGGATGCAAAGAAGAATCATCTTCTTCATCCTCAACCACAGCCAGCTGTTTCTACCCTCTGCCCTTTGTTTTCACATTGAGAAAACTAAGGCTTTATATCCAATATCAGAATATCTGAGTCACATCCAGGAGTTCGTTTGTCTGGTTTTTTTCCTCTAGGGACTGAATGATTGCTTCTGAGCAGCCCTGGCCATGCTGAAGGACTGGGACATGGCCAGCTGTTCGTCTACCCACCTGCAACTGTTATAGATATTTCACACACTTCTGCTTTCACTTCCAAGGAGTTTGCCAGTTATAAATAGCAGATGGACACCAGGGAATCTGAGCACAAATTTACATTTTCAGAAGTGTACTTCAAGGGTTGTGGGGAAATTACATAGTATTTGCTAAATGGGAAGCAGCATAATCAAGCCAAGAATAAAGATTTTGTAATAGGAAAAGGCAAAAGTGCTATTCATTCTTCCTTGCCTGCCTCCTTAATCTGCTTTCAGGTTATTAACATAATTAATGCTGCCCAGGAAAACAGCCCCATCACAGTAGCAGAGGCCTTGGACAGAGTTCTGGAAATCCTGCGGACAACAGAACTTTACTCCCCTCAGCTAGGTACCAAAGATGAAGATCCTCATACAAGTGATCTTGTTGGAGGTCTGATGACTGTGAGTAAAATTATTAAAGATGAAATTACTAGTACCAGTGTCTTACATCACAGTTCAGTGCTCTGCTGTGCTAAAATTTCACAAGCAATGGGATCAGAACTCATAATTCATCAGCATTTCACTTAAGTATTTTGGCTTCTCTACCAACAGTAGACACCAAGATGTAGTAAGATATGGCCACATCTCAGTCCACTGGGTGTATTCATCCTCATATATAAATGAACATGGTTGCCACTAGAACCTGTGTCATCCAATCTGATTTGTCTCAAGGAGGTGCTTTTTAGAAACTCTAGAAATTTAGATGGGGTTAGAGGGATTGCTCTACAGCTGGTCCAGTGTAATAGCGACGTTACTTTAGTCAGATTCTGACTTGGTCCTGTAACAGCAGCAACATTGTTTGCCAGAGACAGACCGTCTAGATTTCATCATTGATTACCTCATTTTTTAATGTAAACTGAGATAATCCTTGTCAAAATAATATAAAGAAAATTAAAAATAAATAATAGTTGTTAATTTGAATGGTGAAATCCTGCAGGTGCCAATGAAAGTGTCAAGGAGGGCAATACATCATGTGGTTAATAATATCCATTCTGGAGATGCCATACTAGTGTTCCTTGGATCCTTTCATGTCTGTTTTGAAAGACCTTAAAACAAAGATGGTGCTTATAGTGCTACAATAGAAGCAGTTCTTTTAGTACCCAGGAATAGTACCTAAAGAGAAAGTGCATGTAGTGTTTTTGCAATTAATGATGAATGGTTACTCTGCCTAAAGCTTATGATAAACTTGCTTTTTTCAGGATGGCTTGAGAAGATTGTCAGGAAACGAGTATGTGTTTTCTAAGAGTAAGCCACCATTTTAAACTTCTCTTTGCACATGTGGCTTGTTTTGTAGATGCTAGTGACAGAGCTCTGAGCTAATTTGCGGTGGGATGTATGTCTGGGAATGGTTGTCTAAGTGACTGCAGAACAAATGCTAGACTGCCTCCATTTTGGAGTTAAAGCATGTTCAAATAATTAAATAATTAATTTCAAAATATAGAAAATCAGATTAGGAAAAACTAAATTATCACTCAAAGAAATGTTCACTGATCTTTTTGGTTTATGTCCAAATCATCTGTAATAATATAAACCATATATATTATCGGCTTTTACAGACTTTTTCATGTAAGGAAAAGTTGTTTTTCTTGAAAAAGAATTGTTTTCTAAGTTGTATTCTGCACGTGGGGGAAAAAAATAATCCAGAAATGTTGCAATTCCTAAATTCCATTTCAACAGACATGAACCTGAACCACAGTCACCTTTCAGTGCCAAACACCACCAATGATGTTCCACCCTGTATTGCACAGCTCCTGGAAAATGAGGAAAGCTGGGACTTCAATATTTTTGAGTTGGAGGCTGTTACAAATAAAAGGTACTGGACTTCTTTCTCTGGGTGCCTGCAAAAGGGCTGTTGGGGAGCTGTAGCAGAAGGTGCTTTGCTCTGGGAAAACTGAAGCAAGACACAGTAAATGTGAGAGCTGTCTTTCTTTTCATGTGTGTGTGTTTGATACCACTTGTCCCATTTAACAAGCCAGGCATGCACCATGGTCAAGATGCATGCACAGGCCATGGAGAGTCCTATGCAGACTGCTGTCTTCCCTGACAGTGTCTGCAGTCCTCCAAGATTGTTTCCTGTTCAACCTTACCTTGCTTGACTCCCATACACTCTGTCCAGGTGATACTGGCACAGTCTGGTGTTGTTACATGATGGATGTCCCACAGAGGCCCCTTTTTCCTGCTGATGTGCAAATGGTCATGCTGGAAAAAGCAAGCCTCTCCCCTCCCTCACCTAAATCACCATATGATTTAGGAAGTTCTGAGGCAACTGTGGTTTTTGATTATAGGGCTAAAAAACTGGGATGGAGGATAAATCAGT
Source organism: Strix aluco (assembly GCF_031877795.1). Taxonomy (NCBI): domain Eukaryota; kingdom Metazoa; phylum Chordata; class Aves; order Strigiformes; family Strigidae; genus Strix; species Strix aluco. The sequence continues at coordinate 15,884,859 of NC_133971.1, read as the reverse complement.
GATAGGATCAAGAGCCCAAGATTTTTAAGCTTACAATGAAAGAAAATGCCAGTAGTTTTGAGGCCATGGAGACCACAAAAATAAACATGTCATCCACAGAGAAAAGTGATTTTTCACTCCAAGATGAAAAGAATTGAAGAGACTACCAGGTCCTTTGCACTCTGTTTGAAGAAAATGGCCATTTTCAAAATTTGCATTTGTCTGGTTTTCATTTGTAAATGTTGGCTTTTGGTGATGCCTTTTTCGGCTTAGGAGCCTTGTAGATCATCTTGCACAATTGAAAAATGTGACTGATAGATACGACTCTGTCACAGGCAACACAGAGTAAATGACAACCCAGAGTAGATTTGGATTTAAGAACCAACAAGATCAGAGATTTTACTCTATTTACTATTTCACACAGAGACCCCTTGGTGTCCTCCCCAGCATTACATTCACCAGACCTCAAACTTCAGCTAGGAGATCAGTGCTGGTGGGATTCAGGATGTGACACCTCTGTTTAGTCCAGCCCATACCATTTGAAGCAAGAAAGTGACAGGCTTCTGCTTGAGAGTTCAGAAGTTCAGTTTTAGACATTAACTCCCTAAACACACACCCACACCCACACACGCATGCACACATGCACACAGACACACATGCACACAGACACAGACACACACACTTATCCACCGCCTGTTAGCATGTGGAATTCAAGGCGGGGTGGGGGGGCTACTGACATCAGACTCCTGCCTCAACTCTAGGAAGTGATCCAGTCCTCCTAAAGCTAGAAGAGTTGACATGAAATAACCTGATGCTAACAGCTGCTCTGAGAAGCATCAATATATTTGGCATATTGCCAACTTCAGACAGGAAGTAGAAATCTGGACCCTGTGAAGTCACAGGATTATTTGAAACAGTAAACATTTGACCTTTTTTTGTCTTGGGGCTTTTTAGTCTTTGGGATGTGCCCATGTCTTGTTCAAAATCTGCTTTTTCTTCTCAGGGAAAAAAATGTATTTTGATTGATTGACAGATACTAAAACCACGAAAGACCTGAGCTTTTAAGAATTTTTTCTGAAGTCACAAGAATTGGTGAAACTCTAGTGGAACTGCACCATTTCTACAAAACATACTAAAATAATGTCTGAAAGGATGGTAGATGTAATTATTTGTAACCTTGGCCAGGCTTTTGAGAAGTTATAATTTTTAAATATTTAATATCTCCCCCCTCCTTTTATTTTGAAGGTTTTGTTGGTTTCTTTGTCAAAACTATCACTCTTTAGAATCCCAGAAGTTCCTATTTTACAGTGGTGCTTTTCTCTTCTATTGTTTTTCAGGCCATTAGTGTATTTGGGCTTAAAAATTTTTGCCCGGTTTGGTGTCTCTGAGTTTTTAAACTGTTCAGAAGCAACATTGCGAGCGTGGCTGCAGGTGATTGAAGCCAACTACCACTCTTCCAACTCGTACCACAACTCCACGCATGCAGCAGATGTCCTGCATGCTACAGCCTTCTTTCTCGGGAAGGAGAGAGTTAAGGTATAACTATCACCTAGGTGTGCTTTGGGCTAGGATTTTGGTGTGTTTGCCTTTTTATGTGTCATTTAAAAGTCAGATGTTTACTTAAATAATGGTACTGGCTTCATAAAGTCTCTCTGCCCTTGAAGTCTTCCTGTGATGTCCACAGGCCCCCATAGTTTCTCTAAAGTCTGTTTATATGACTAAGGAATTTACATTTCTAAGTAACAATAATAGTGGGGGAGAAACCTGGCTCTTTTCTGTCTCTTGGTAACTACCTGTTAGTAACAGCTCTTAATAAAGCTTGCAAAAGCTTTGGAGAAGGAGGTGCTGATCTCTTCTCCAAGATCCAGTGACAGGAAGTGTGGGAAGGGTTCAAAGCTGTGCCAGGGGAGGTTTAGACTGGACATTAGGACACATTTCTTTACCAAGAGGGTGGTCAAACACGGAAACCAGCTTCCTAGAGAGGTGGTCGATGCCCCAAGCCTGTCCATGTTTAAGAGGCATTTGGACAATGCCCTTAATGATATGCTTTAACTTTTGATCAGCCTTGAGTTGGTCAGGCAGTTGGACTAGATGATCATTGTAGGTCCCTTCCAACTGAAATATCCTGCCCTATCCTATTCTAAAACAAACAAGCTGTGTAAGCTGTGTAGGAGCAGAGTCAGTATCAAGTTATTCAGGCAAGCACACAGAGTGGAAGGACGCCACTAGAGGATCCATCCACCATTAGAGGATTTGATGCGAAGATATTGCTTGGGTGACAGCACAGCAAAAAGCTTCATTAAGGAAAGAGGATTTGAGACAGCTGGGAGGGGGAGTTTTGGAGTAGGTAACCTGCAGGTGCAGTGAGTGGAAAATGATTGCAAGGAGGTAGGATCCCTGCACTCAAGTGTACACTTGTGTATTTGTGGGTAGCTGTGTATTTGTGGGTACCTGGAAATGATCAGAAATTATTTACTGTAATTTCTGTGCAACATTGTAATTTCTGTCTCTGCCTGTAGGGAAGTCTTGACCATTTAGATGAGGTGGCTGCATTAATAGCTGCCACCATTCATGATGTAGACCACCCTGGACGGACCAACTCTTTCTTGTGCAATGCAGGCAGTGAATTAGCTGTCCTTTACAATGATACAGCTGTATTAGAGAGTCATCACACAGCACTGGCATTTCAACTTACAACTAAAGACAGCAAATGCAACATTTTCAAGAATATTGATAGGTGAGTCTGCTAGAGAAGGGGAATGTGCATATGTGGATTGCTTGTTTGGCAATTTTAGTTTGAGGCAGATTGAGAGCCTACCTTCTAAACCAGAAAATATTGTTTAAATAGAGACATTAATATTTAATCCATTTCAGAATCCTATTTAGACATGATTTTTTAAAAGGTTTTAATTTTCCCACCCTGTCCTCCAATTTGTAGTTTCTTGAAGCTTATAGAGATGTTCGATTAACCTTTTATGGATTACATTGGCAGGATCCAGTTGGCAGCCTCCAGGCTGCACCTTGATCTACTGCCTTTTCATTGCAGGAGCCTGGAAGTTACTTTTTTGGGCCATGTGTTTCCACTCAAACAGCCAGATGCTGCATGCTGTGTTTGCACATGGCCCCATGCTGCTGGCACTGCTGCATTCACATGGGACAGAAAGGGGTGGTGGTGGAGGAGCTGAAGCTCTAGGAGAGTTGGAGGCACCCTGCTACCTGACATGCACATAGCCTGGCAGTTCACGCTGCATCAGCCTAGTTTTTGCAAGGACAGGGTGGGAGAGAAAGGGATCTGAAAGGGAAAGGGCCTGACTCCAAAAAGGTAATGAATTGGTCTACCCCCCATAACACTGTTGGTTTTTGAAAAACTTGAGATTTAAGTTCCAAGCTAACATACAGTGAGATGGCAATGTGTTTGTGTCATTCCTGGAGAAGCTGTCTTAGTGTTATAGCATTATGAAATTGAATTGTAAATTTTTATCAACTTCAGGGGATTGGTTTTCATCAGGTAAAAGTAAGAGAAAAAAGGCAATACAGGAATTCAGAGCTGGAGGAACCTGGAAAGGTATGATCTAGTCCATTTCTCCAACCCTAGACCATACAGAACTCTGAAGATGCCAGTTCATTTGGATGACCCCCCAAGCAGTGTTTTGCATCACTGTCTGGGCAGGGATGAGGAAAGGACAAAGCTCTGTCTGGCAGGTTGTGAGCAGGAACTATTCTTCTTTCCTAGAAATCACTACCGGACATTGCGCCAGGCCATTATTGATATGGTTTTGGCAACAGAGATGACGAAGCATTTTGAGCACGTCAACAAATTTGTGAACAGCATCAACAAGCCAATGGCATCTGAGGAGACCAGCTCACATGTAAGTACTTGCATCACTTTACGCCTTCAGGCATTTCAGTGAAGTTCTCCCAAGACAATTTCATTCACATTATAGCAATTTGCACTGCGGTCAAAAGACACAATTGGATTTGTGAACTCACACCTCAGAGTGGAAGAATGCTTTTATTTTCTTGGTTTCTATGTTTGGCTCTGACCTTAGCTCATTTAAACACTTCATAAGCCTTGCCTTCAAAGCCATCTTGTGTTCAGAAAACATGCATGTGGGTGCTTTTGTATGTGCAAAATTCTGTGCATGGAACCAGGTCAGCACTTGTACCTATGGTCCTGCCTCCAAACAGTGGGATTTGCCTAAGCCTGAGGTTGTAACTGAGGAACCTGCCCTGATGGTTTTGTGTCTATGTAATCTGGAGCTTTCAAGCCATGAGGAGTATCTCCATTGATTTCTGAGACCTCTCCACCCCATCCCCACTCCTGATTGCACCAAGAGATGTCCGAGCCTTTATTCCTACCAGTTGTACGCCCTAATGCTCCATCACCAGCAGGGTGTATTTCATAAGATGTCTCCAAGTTTCTCAGCCCAGGCCCCTCTTTCCCTTCTCTTGTTGCCTCTCGAGGTTCTCCAGGGCAGTGTTGCTCACCTAAGCAAAGACCATCTTATCACAGCTTAGTGAAAATAAAGCTTTGTTAGAAACATTGAAAAAAATAAGACCAAATTGAAGGTCAGTGACACTAAAACTAAATAAAAGTAGCTTGTCAGTTTTTCATAACTGGACTTTTTGCACTGCAGACAGTCATGGGTGCAGAAACCCGTCAGGACCAGTGGGTTTTATGACTTTAGGGACAGCATTATGTTAGTTGAACTGACTTACATCTAGGGACCACTGAGCTTCGTTCTCCCAACAGTTTGATCTGGAAATCACAAATGCTGCTGAACTTCACTGACTCTCTGGACGCTTAGCACTGTACTCCTCAGCACTTCCAAGCTCTGGAGGGCTCACTGGATGTGGCCCTGGGTCTGAATTAGCCTGATCATCTTCAGTGTCAGAAGTCCCACAGCACAGGGGGACGTGGTTTGGGCACTGCTGGGGGCCCCTATCGCTGTTTCTGCACTGCACCCCCAGTACATCACCTGGTGCTGTGTTTCATGGCTTTGCCCTCCTGATATGGGCTAAGCGAGGACAGTGGGGATCCCATTTTAAACTGAGGTCCAGAGGAAAGGAAGGTTCACATCGGTGGGCAGCATGGAATTACCCACTCTCAGGTTTCTTGGCACTTACATGTGAACCCAGATAGTAGCTTCCTCCACCAATTTATAAAAATGCCCTCTGAGGTGTCACTGGGAGATATGGCTTCTCATTCCTCCCTCTGACAGCTTAAGTGTTTTTGTGAAATGTGTCCTCCATCTCCACCCTTTTAAAACTGTAGTTTTCTGGTATCCCCACATTGGCCTGTAAGATTTAGATTCATAAGCCTCACTGAAACCACAGTGTTTCCAAGCTCTGAACACATTTCTGGGAATTCTCCCATTTTATCTCATGAATACATTTGTTCCAGCACTTCCTAATGAGATTTTAAATGCTCTCCATACACTCTACTGCAATTAGCTTTTCTAACCTATAGAAAACATTGTCTTTGACTCACTTTCCTTTATCTTACTGATTTATAGCAGAGGCCATTTTAAAATGTACAAGAGTTGAGCAATAAAAGTGGAACACAGAACCACTTGTATTACAGACTTGCTTTTTTCCCCAGTATTAGGTTGTTCTGTTCCTTATTGTTAATAGTGGCTCTTTCTATTTTTGATCTTGAACAGCAGTTAAGGAACAGGGTTAATTTGGCAGCTCTTCGCTGGGCTGCCCATGCTGAAAAAAATTAACTGCTAAACATAAAGTTAGAAGATTAATGCCTGAATTGGCAAGAGTCACTGCAAAATATCTCCCCATAAACCACAAAGACATTAATTTAGCCATGGTGGTAAAAAGTATTTATGTTCAATTTTTGACTCAAGAGTTGAATTTAGCAGTGAAGGGAGGCCATAATTACACAAATATATTATTTTGAGAATAGCGTTAATGCCATGGTGAGCTGAGGTGGAGGCTTTTTATTACTCAATAAGGAATATAATATACCTGTGCCCTTCTAAACTGTTCAAAACCCAGAAGATAATGCCACAGCAGACTTGTAGTAACTACTCTGTCCCCTCCACCCATGCTCCAGAGCAGTCAATAAGCAGTTTGGCATTTTACTGCCTAGCAAGCAGAGACTTTCTGCAGTCAGTCAGCCACTCCTGCATTTTCCTACTGTTAATCTCATAGATTATCTGAGACTTCATCCTAGTTAGTAACTAAAACCAAGAAGTATTCCAGGCTGAGGGTTCAAAATCCGGCACAAAGGCGGCAGTTTGGAATTGAATGGCACAGACCTGCTTTTCTACCTGTAAAAGTAACAGTCAGTTGTGCAGGTTGGTTCACCTCCTGTACCTACCACAGTTTTTTCATCTAGGAATGTAAATGAAATTCTAGAAACTCCCCTAAATTAAGCAGCCCCCTACCAGCCCTATCCCCAGATTTAAAGACTGAGCAGTGAGGGTGGTTTATCAGCTTGCAGTTGGTGGACGAGTCCCCTATCCTGGTCCTGTTCCAGGAGGGCAAGGCTGGGATGCAGAGAAGGGTAACTCACCCTACCTGATAAAGAGCCTTTATTTCACAGACTTTGCTATTAATTCCAAGAACCTCCACCTATCATATGTAAGGCTATCATTCATTACTTAGCAAGGCTGCAGTTCTCAGACATCACTTTCTTCTCCAAATTCCTGGTTCTCTGCAGGAAATTAGGTGTCAGGTTGGGTGCCTGCTTACTACCTAAGTGCAATACAGCTGATAATGATGCCCTTGCTCCTGCTAGCAGGGATGCTGGCCACTGGCTCCTGAAACCAATTCTCTTTTACAGAGCGAAGGCAGTGACTGTGAATGTACAGCCAATATAACAAATTTTCCAGATAACCAGACACTGATCAAGCGCATGATGATTAAATGTGCAGATGTAGCAAACCCATGTCGCCCCCTAGAGCTATGTATCGAATGGGCAGGGAGGATTTCAGAGGAGTATTTTGCCCAGGTATGTATGTGTATTTTTCTAGTTTGACTATTATGTTATGTAAGAAAGTGCACACTGGCTGGTCTGCTGTTGTTCCACACAGGGTCTGCCTGGCATCACCATGGGAGTCCAGACGTATGCTTTTTGACCCCAGTCAGAACTGGTCTCTCAGTTTCATGCAGAAGAATTCACTCCAGTCAGTTAGCTAGTTTGCTTACCATAAAGCCTGCAGTACAGAATGGTGAAAAGGAGGTTTTATGCTTTCAGCTTTCTCCATCTGGCCAAAACAAAATTATCTGATTAGCCCTAGTCAATTTAATCACCTGAAACTCAAGACCATCACCATTCTAGCTTCTAGTCCCAGTATCTTCCCTGAAGAGAGCAGGAAGATCCATGCCTGATGTAGCCCCTCAACTGAATCACTGGACTGGCCCTTTCTCTTCTAACAGGGTATCTGAACTTTTGTCATGGTAAGCAGATGATGTATCAGGCCAGTACTGCAGGCAGGTAGGCAGTGTAAATACTTATCACATGAGATCTCTCTGGACAGAACTAGTAGCTCAACTTCCTTTCTTATTTCCTTCCTTTCTTTTTCTAACACAAATGCACCAGCCTTCTGAAAGTGAAATACTCTTCTAGTTCTTCATTTGAACAACTGATAGATTCTTAAGCTTTTAATTGCCACTAATTGTGTGGAACTGAAGAGACAGAAAAGTGGGCATGCCTACCATCCAAATTCCTATCATACGTGTGATAGTTATTACTGAAAGAAAATAGTAGTTAGTGCCTGGGACATGTCTGAATTTCATTTTAATCATAGTGAATAAATTCGATCACTTCCTAGGTAAGAACAAGGATCACTTAGGCTGTATCTCCTTAGCAGTCGAGGTATCACAAGCTAGCTTTAAATTGTCAATCTTTGGCACTATCCTGCTGGCAGCAGTGTGAGGTGCTGAGAACTGTTCTGCTCTTCATTAACCTCATCTGGTAATTCTGGGGACTGTTCTGCTGCCAATTCCAGCATTAGGTGCTGACTATACTACTTAACATGTTTTTTTGTAATTAAATTCTAAGACTGTTGAGGTGATTGGCTCCTCCACCATACTGAGCACAACAAAACCAATCCTCTTCCAGTTGTGGACACACAACTAAAGGGCATACCCTTACTTCTGTTCATCTTATAACCCAATACAAGCAGAGAAAGTAGCAACAGCAACATCCCTCTTACTTAAAAGACAAATCGTTTGAAACAGCCAATAGAGATGTGGAAAAATGGAGAGATCAAACCTGTCCTCTGCAAAAGGACTCTGCAACCCCATTTTCCATTTTTAGCTGGTGTGCCCTAATGACCAGATTAGAGCGTTCTGTCTCGCTGGAGCCAAGAGCAATCACAGCACTACAGTAATAGAGTACCTGTGAAAGGGAAGAGGTTTTGATTTCCATCCCTGTTCCAGACAAAATAAAGCACATGAAACTAAGGCAGTTCACCTCAGGGGTCCTAAGGTTTGTTTCAACTCTCCTACTGAAATTCATCTGATCCCCTGGCCTTTGCTACTCCAGCGTGAAAGCCAGCAAAGCTCTAAGGGCTAACTGGAGTTTTGTTTTCTTAGACTGATGAAGAGAAGAGACAGGGTCTGCCTGTTGTAATGCCAGTATTTGATAGAAACACCTGCAGCATTCCCAAGTCTCAAATTTCCTTCATTGATTATTTTATAACAGATATGTTCGATGCGTGGGATGGTAAGTACTTCTGCTTTTTTCTTCCTTACTCTAAGGCAGATATTTCTAATAAAATGAATAATCTCAAACTGGCCATGAGTCCATTTTTTTCAAGGGTAGTACCTGTAGAATAGCAGTACAGCATAGGATCTAAGCAATGACGTTGCTGAAGCCTGTTTCACTGCACGTAACACCAGCTTTATGAAAGCTGAGCGCTTACCAGACAATCTATGTAAAGAATGAAGGAATAATGGCTTAAAACTAAGCTTTTTTTAATCTAGGGGTTTTTTTTCCTTTAGCAATGTATTTCTTCAGAACAGCAGAAACTGAGATCAGTGGTTGTGTGCTAGCATAATTTAATAAGGTCATCATACAAGGGGCTTTGCTTGAAAGAGAAACAGACTGAACAAAGTCTTTCCCCTTTTAGCATTAGCTTACAGCTGAAGGAACAAAAAACAGCAGGAGAATGCCAATTTCAGATTAGTTATTCTGCCCATTCTGTTTACATAGTACAACTGTTTCTCCTGTTCATTTAGCATTTGCACATCTGCCTGTTCTGATGCAACACTTGGCTAATAACTACAAACACTGGAAAACACTGGATGAGTTAAAGTGCAAGAGTCTCAGACTCCCATCAGAAAACAACTGACACCAAGGCAAGAAAAACAGACCTCTTGATCTACCAGTTTCACTGTGAATCACTTACTGACTTGGCTACAAGAGAGATGGTGTTTCCTTTCCAGTGAAATTAAGACTGTGTGGCAAGAAGGAAATATTTTATTCATCACTTTCAAGCTTCTCTGAATCCTACAGGAAAAATGTTTTCAAAAAGGCTACATAATCCACAGATCAATAAGTGCTCTTTGGAAATAACATTTTGTGTCAGAAAATGTACTTCTGAAACTGATTTCTAATACTGAATATGCATTTGTCAAATCCTGTAATTGATACAACTGTATTCACTAACACTTCACACAACTGTTTCTCAGACAGAGGGGTAATCTAGTCACCAGTACAGTAAGAACAGGCTGAAAAATAAGCATAAAAACTTCACAATTATTTAGCGTAAATTTGCTCCAATTCTATTGATACTCTTCAGCTCTCTGAATCATAATTCTAAAGAGAACATACACATTAGAACAAGTAAAGCTCAATAAACTGGATACAGTAAAAACCAAACTCTCCACCATTTAAAATGACCTTCTTATTACAGAGTCTATCTCTCAGAGCACCACCCACTCTCCCTTCTTTCTTTTCCACATAAAATCTTGGTAGGAGTCAAAGTCCCTTAAAATTGGTCATATAATAGAGGAAAATAAGCATGTTCTGTATAACTGGTGCCATTCACACATTTCTCTGCCATCTTAGAGATGCTACCATGCAATGTCTCATCAAATTTTACGCAAAAACCATTGTGGCACTTGATCAACATACTTTTTTATAAAGTGGTGTTTGTACACATGGTCATCAATTTTATTAAGCTGATCTAAGTTTTATGGTAAGTCCATATATTGTGCTACTTCTAGGATGAACCTGTCGCTTTTTTAAAAGTTTCCAGGTTATAATTTATAACAAAGAGTATTATAATTAATTTGTACTGCTTTTACCCTCCTAATAAAATGCTGGTTTGTTTTGTGATGTAAAAAGTACTTGAAAAGATGTAAATAAGTTAGAAATCAAACATAGTTTTCATTAGTTTTAAGATACAAAATTTATGCTAAAGCTTCCAAAGCACAAATGCTTATTTTTGTACATCTCATTTTAATCACATGCAGAACATGAACATGAGTTCAAATTTTAGACTATTCTCAGACTATTCAGTTAATAAATACTAGCAGAACTGCTGATTTTTAACACTGCACTCCAGTCTGCAGGCAAGACCGTCAAAGCTGTGGCTACAGTTGAAACAGCAGTCCACTACTCATTAAAAGGAAAGCTCTTGAACATAGTCTTTACCTCCCCTATGCTATATCAAGAATTGAATCTGATAAAGGAAAAAAACCAACCCAAACAGAGTTTAAATTGCTGTGGAAGAAAAGTGACAATGATTGTTGTTTACTGCAGGTAGCTTACATGATGTGCCAACCTTTTTTGTATGTTTTGTACCGAGTTCTGAAACAAAAGGAAACATTCATAAAATGTATGTGCGAAGAAATGTATATAAGCTATATTTTTGTTAGAATTGTAATAGAACCTTACTTCTGTCATAGCTAAGGCAGGTTGCTGTGTATTAAAATGCTGCATTGTGTATATTTGAAGAATGGTGTTTCTGGTGAAGTATGTTTATTCACTCTTTCTTATTATCTATTGCAACATTCTTCAATGGATTTTTATTCAGATAAGCTGATCCTCAGATTTTTATAGTGTAAACTGCTTTTACTATTCCTTGATTTAGAACTAGTGTTCTTAGTGGTTGTACCTTAACTATTCTGATGACTGAACACTCACTGCAGCTTGCATTAGAGAAAATAATTTCACAAGATTCAAAGCTTTGTCATCTTACTTTGTTAAATGCAGCAACACTGTAAGACCACATCCATGTGAAACATTTCACTATTTTTGTCACATTTCTGTCACAAAGAAGAAAATGTGAATGGTGGAAAGGTGAAATAAAGTTCAGCCTCAGTTCTGATTCACAAGTTAAGGCATTAATGTGGAATCAGTGTATTTGTTGCAAGATCCTGTGTTTCTTCCCCAGTCAGAGACTAAGCAAAAAGAGTAATTTGTGTGGAGATGTGTCCTCTTTAAGAGCAAAAGAAATCAGCATAGACTAATCATCATCTGCCAGTTGTGTCAGATCTCCTAGACTCTAACCTGTCCAGCTGACTAACAGCTGCTTGTTTCATGCTATTCTCAGTGCAGATACTGACAGTAAAACAGACACCTCAGAGTTGTACAACTATTAAGGGTAGGTCTGAAAGATACTTACTTTCATTATGTGAACATATGGAATTCTGCATTACAGTGGGGTGGAAAAAGAAATTTAAAAGGACACAAGGCAGAAGTAAAATTTCTTATCTCATCACCCTAATTCTGCTTACTGCACTTCCCAACAGCAAGTGCCAAACTCTTATTTAACAGGAGAGGGCTAGTATAGCCTTACTGTGTTTACTGTTATGCTCAAAGTTCATTTGTAAAACAAATCATTTAATACTTTAAACTCAAGCATCTTTTAACAACCATCTTCCCAAGGAAGAGACCCTTGGGAGATCTGTTACCAATGGATTGTAACTGAGAACAATGGCACTTTTGATAGATGCAAGTATTTACACATGCATGTAGGACTATTTGAGGCTGAATTACATCCCTGTGAAATGCACAGTGAGTTTTGTGACTAGAACTGTTCAGTTAAATAGATCTGTTTCTTTACCAGGTATTCACTTAAAAGCAGTCACAAAAATGAAATAGTTGTACTCGTGGTATAGGAAAAAGATAATAAAAAGCTTATGTTCCTTCTCTCTAGTTACAACTGAGATCCTGATTATAGCAGTAGCCTCTCCAAGAAAAACTTGTTTTATAAGCTTTTGCTGTAAAGTTTTAGTAACAATGTGTAAACACACACACCTTATATGCAACTAAACAGCTATTTCTCAATTGAAACAAGGAAAAAAGAGCCAAAGAGAAACTGATCTCCCCAGCTTGTACTGCAGTCACCAAAAATGCAACACTTGCTGATAGACAAGCTGAAACAATGCAGACTGACAGACAGAAAGGTTTAACATCCCTTTCTGCCCCAAGTTTAATACCATATACCTAAAAGCATGTTATCAGTTGTCATCCAAACACCCTTCCTAGAGAATAGCCACCCTAAGCAAAGAACATGCAGCTGAAGATTTAACACTGACAACCTTCATGAATTGAGAGAAGGTAATTTAACAACTTCTTCATCTGTTTTGTGGTTTTGAAATATGTCATTTTGAGCTCTACACTCAAATAAGATTAGTTGTACAAGTTGACTAAAGTGGGGGAAAAAAATACAGCTCAAAATTTTACTGTCCCTCTGCCCCACCTTCCAGGGAAGATTATGGTGAGACTCAAGAGGCAAAGCTTGGCTTCTGGGTGGTAGGGGGAAGGCAAGCACCCATGGGGGCTGGAGGAAGAAAGTCTAAAAGGCTTCTTGGTTTCTTCTAGGAAGCTGGAGCTTCCTCCTTTTGATTCTGCTCTTGTCAAGAGTGGCTTAGCCTTTTGTTTTAATTGCACTTACTGCAGCTGCTGGATCTTAAGTCTGGAATTACAGCCCTGTAGTCTCCTGTACTGAAAACAGTTGTCATGGATTCAAAGGGAAGAGATGGCACTGAAACTTACTCAGTTGGCTCTTCTTACTAAACTGGATCTTCTGAGTAGACCTAAGGACAGCAGCACCTTCTTCTACATGGCTTTACAATCACTAAGTTCCCAGACTCCTCCCTTCCCTAGATCTTTGTTCAAATGACAACTTACCACTCACTATCTCGTCCTCCCAGTTTCTCTGTATCAGTTCTAGGTTTAACCTTGTTTTGGTTTTTTTCTTTTCCTTTTGCGTTTTTACTGCATTGGTTCAGGGGTTTTGTTTTAGTTTGGGCTTTTTTTCCCCAATCCTGTTTAGCTTTCAGATTACTGCTGCTATCTCAGACTTGAAAAAAGCATTGTGTACTTAAAGGCTTTTTATTTTTAAACTCTAAAGTACCATTTATCCTTACAAACTTGGTGCAGATTTCTCTGCACTCAAGCTTCACTGAGAATTTAGTATTCATCTGGCAGAAGTGTTGTGCTAGTATTGAACACATCAACTGCTACTGCTTAAGAAAGTATTTTACATCCTGAAAATCCATGGTAAGGCCAGTGTTTTTTATTAGATATAAATTAATTCAATGAATGCACTATGGAAAGACTAAGCTAAACTAATCAATCACACTTAATGCTAGACATGGTAATGGTGCTGTGTGAACTCCAGTAGTGTAGGTTAACCCACAGTAAAACTGCAGCTACTGCAAGCAAGACATATCTATATACCTTTCTTTGCCAAAAATGAAACCTGCCACACTGGTATTGCCTACTTTTCTCCTTGCTCTTACCCTTGGTGCAGGATAGTAACTTCAAACGCAAAAATTCTATTTGAGAACTGTTTCTTTTGTGTATCATCTACAAAAAAAACCCAAATCTGAGCCTGTAACTAAAGTTTAGCTTCAAGAAATAAATTACATAAAGCAGGAAATCTCAGATTTTTTTCTGTGCCTTTCTGCATGTAACACTGTGAAATGTCCCCCAGCTGCTTTAGTCATGATCCACCTAAGGATTTTCACAAATCATAATTTTTACATCCACCCATGATATTTTTTAAATATTAGGAATAATATTAGAAACCATTTAATGAGTCATCATTATCTTCAGTCTTTCAAGAGAATGCCATTTCTGTTGAGTAAGCCACGTAAGTTTCACCATGCTGAATTCTCCTTTGAGAAGAACAGTAGCAACTAATAAAAATTCCAATATAATACATGACATTAAGTGTAAACTTCACTGGTAGTCACATTCCCAGTAGCTCAGACTTTCCTTTACACTCATGTTTAACACACATCCAGTTTATACTTAAGTAGCATGCATTCAAGCAATTTAAAATCTAATCTGCAAATCACCATTTTGTGCCAATTTTTGAAACAGTGTTAAACTGCGGAGTCTAGATTCTCGTTCACCATCCTTCCACAAAATAATGAGGTGGTCAGCAGAGCATGTAGCCAGTCCCAGTTCACCGAAGTACAGGAACATCTGCAATGCAACAATTACTATTACCATGATGCTCACATGAGATTGTCAGCTCGCTTACCTGTTCAGTGTACAGCTGGACTATACAAATGTGTGTCTGAAATGTACATCAGTACGCAAAATTACAAAGTATACTTCCTATGTGTTTGAGATTTCATAAAATCCCTACACAAAACTAAATCTTGAACAGCACTTCACATTGAAATATCTCAATTTAGAAAAAGCAGTAAAGCCTTACAGATAGGGAAGCTAAGGCAACGAATATTGAAGAAACTTGTTGCAAGTCAGCAGTAGAAGAGTGAGTGACTTGCGTGAACTATGATCTCCTGGTTTCTTAGGAACAGAAGCCACTGACTGTTCTGTTTACTTGGGTACACTGTCCCCTTCCCACACACCAGCACAGACTACTTTCCACACCTGGAAGGATCAAAGAGTAAACAACTGTGACAGACATAAGCATGTGCCTGGTCACAGAGGAAGCGAAACCAGCAAGACCTGTGACTCAGGAGAAAAGTACAGCAGCAGTGGAGGAATTTTGCAAGAGCAATGAAGCTGACAAGTCATGTAGTCATCCCTGACTTCAGAGACCTCCACAAGGCTGCCTAAAATTAGCCACTAACTGCAGTTCAACACAACAGCCAATGGAACCAGACCACGTGTGCCACTATAGCATGCTTGCAGTGTCCCAATTCTTCAGCTTGTTGAAGTGACCTGCCCAGGGAAAGCATTCAAGCCAAGGACTGCTACACCCTACCAGCTCTGGGAATAGCCACTTACTAGCTATGCAGTTCCAGTAGAAATACTCTGGCCAAGACCACATCTTTGATCATTACATTTCATCGATACTCAACATTTCCAGCCTCAACTGCTCCAGTCTGACCAGGGTTTAAAAATGAAATTTTCCCTATGTAAAGCACTGCAGAAAATCACATCTACCATCATCTCAGTTACTCCTTGGCTCTGCAGAGTCCTAGCAAAGACCCAATATGTGCCTCTCATCATCTTTGCTGTGCCTCTTGCTGAATTACATTATGTCCTCTTTCTTAGATAGTACCTTTCCATATTGATAATAGGGCCTCTTTCAACAGTTTTTCAGAAAGAAAGATGGTAGAGAGGTGCAGAAAGACTTGCAGAAACCCCTGGAGCAGAAAGGTTCACCTTAGCTATTGGTGAAAAGCTTTCAGCTTTTGGCAGTAGTGGTTCTGAAATCCAGTCAGTCTCATGAATACTTGTGAGTATACTACTGCAGAACCACACTACTCCTCTCTACCTGCCCTTGCCCCTGCTTCTGCCAACAATATGCATAGAAGTCCACTGTAAGAAAGTGATTTGTTACCCCAATAGGTTTGTCAAACATGACAAGGTATGGAGGGAAAATGCCATGTAAAACAAAAAAATGCTCTATTAGGCAGACAGAAGCACTGAATGGTACCTGATGTAAAATTAAAGACCTCCTAAGGCTCACAGCACAGAGGGCTAAGAAATTCCTGAACGAGTTTCATTTTATGTGAGCTCGTTTAGATTGCGAAGTTAAGATGAGATCTGGAATAAACACACAGTTCTCAGTTGTACGGTTTGCAGTCTACAAGGAAACCCAATACCCCACCAGATTATCTGTAGCATGTACGTATACATCTGCACACACAATCCTCGGGCACCAGTGAGTGTTTGAGTTCTCATTAGAACTTTAAGTCAGTATGGATTATTGTTTTCACACTGCACTACATATACCCCACAACCAACGTGTTCCCAGCCTCCAGAAACCGACAGTCAAAAGTTACAGCTGTTAAAGTAACAGCACCAAAATTACATTAGCAAGTGAAATTCATTTTTTCTTGTTCTTACTAAAACTGACCTACCTGCACAGCTGATGAATGACCAATCAAATCACCAACAAGCTCCAAGAAATACATAGGTGTATTTTCCTGCATCTTCTTAGCAGCTTGGCTTGCCTGCCTGTTTGCCCTTCCAAAGCCCCACATGTTGAAAAACCCTGGAAAAAATATCCTTTATTTTGGCAAAAATCACAGATATAATTTATTTCCTCTAGCTAGAGAGAACTACATAAGTCACTTAAAATCTAAAAGCATGACAGTCTGCATGACAACATGATGGCAGCTTTGTACTGTGCAGCATTTCTGTATCTGGATTATTCACCTTGAGGGAGAAGGAAGCATAGCTACTTTGTCTTTTGTCCTTACTAGACGTAATTTAGCTAACACGCTGAATTACTCACCTGGATCAGACAATATAAAGATTTAGCAAGAAATCCGAGGACTGCCTAAATGAACTAACTGAACAACAAAAGGTAGATGCAGGACAGTGACATTTACCTTTGCTCTGTCCTCCTAAACCACTACATGTGCAGTAAGGAGAGAAATGAGGTGCCAGTCTCTCCCTGTGAGTCCTGCACTAAGGCATTAGAGTGCTGGCATACATGTAACAAGCAAGTTTCTGATGCTGAATTGCCTGGTTTTATACTGCCCACTGGCTTTCTCCTTCAGATTTAAAACTATCAGCCAAACTGGAGTTTATTACTCCACCTGTTCCACTTAGATAGCAAGAAAATACACATCTGTGTCATAGCCTCCAGAAGAACTGTGTAATAATACTGAAACAAGTAAGAAAGTTGGGTTCTGTACACAATGCAGTTCAGACTTTCTTTTTGCCTCTTCTTCAGCCCCATCAGCACACAAAACAAGAAGTGTGCTAGACCATGGCCCTGGTACAAGAGGTAACTGGAGAGGTGAACAACTACTCAGGGGATTCCTTAGTATAAAAATAGAGCGAATCAACAGCAGTCCACCTATCTTAGTATTGCATACGGTTTCTTTCAAATGTCTCCAATCATAGAAACTATAAATTTCCAAAGTGAAACCAAGTACCACTTGTCACAATAAGAAACAGAACTGTGTAGATCAGCTGTCACCAGCTACACTGAAAAAGTTTTCTAAATCAACCCAGGCAGCAAAAAGATATTTGCAAAAGTTACCATCAACAGGTGAACAGTCAGGCAGACAATATACATCAAGAAAATTATTCACAGCTGGAATAAAAAAATTCCTACAAGAGACAGTAACATCTCATTACTGATGCCAATCCATAAAGCTAATTATATTGTCCAGAGCACCTGTCCAAGACCACAACTACCAGCGCCCAGGGAAGCTGCCAGCCTAGTCAAAGAACAGCAAGCACTACACAGGCAATGTATGTACTTCCTAAAACATTAGCAACTAGCCCTGAGGACTGGGACACCCAGAGGTAGTAAGTAAGTGAAGTTGGATACAGCCTCCAAGTGAGTCCCACTGTCATTCCAAGTTCAAGGAGGAGATGTGGAAAACACATGTTTTTGTGCCAGCTGCTCATCCACAAGCTTCTCTTTAGCTTTCTTCACAAGGTTCTGCAACTATTTACTCTTGCATGGTAGAGGATCCAGCACTATTGAGTACAAGGAGAAGTGGATCAAGGTTTGTCAGGAGAGGTCATAATTTTTGTTAAACCAGCTGATACAATGTACACTCTAAATAAGCTTTATGGCACAGAACCACTTCAGCTCGATATTCTAAATTCCCATATCAGATCTTGAAGGGCTTGCACACCCATGTCTTCTTCAGTTTCCCCTCCCACCCCTGTTATCAGTTGGTTGAACACAAGACATTATCTCTTCTTACAAAGCTGTAAGCCTCTCTGTTCCGATATGGTAAATACTGGGTTTCCTGTTACTCTTTTTCAATGTTCTTTTCACCCCCCACTACTAGCAAACCTGTTGGAACTGGCTCAGCTGGCAGCTGCTGCTTTTCTCGGAGCTCCCAAATGCGCACACTGCCATCTTCTGAACAGGAGATCAGCTGCCTGTAAAAACAGTTGATAAGCAACGCTAGCATGGATACTTATCTGCACAAGTCACCTTGTGATGTTTCTATAAAAGAGACAGCAAGCGCCTCAGGTTCTACACAAGTATGCTACACAAGTTTGCTAGAATTCTCAAACGTAGCAGGACATCCAGATGTCCCATACAAAACAAGATGCATTTGTAGTAGGACAAACTACAATGTACTTGCAAAATAGGTGAAAAAAAAAATACATTTTCAATCCCATTTTAAAAGCACACCACTCTCTAAAACAAAAACAAGTCCAGACTCTGCAAACACAGTTCTATTAACTGGCTTCCATAAGCTTACTTTCACTAAGCAAAAACTTATTTTTTCTTATGGAAAAACAACAAAAGGAAAGATACTCCATTTCATTACCTGTTTAGAACAGCACATGCATTTACAAGATCAAGGCCCTAATTTTTATCTCCTGACAGACTTTTGCTCCATTGAACAAGAGTATAAAGGGATCTAACAACACAACTGTTAGATTATATATATGTAGCAAATTGTCCAACTTGACTGTCAAAATAAGTTCCAGCTAGAAATTCAGCACTAATGAACAAAGGCTGGAAGTTCTTTTTGTTAAAACATTTCAACTGCTACAAAATATTTAGTGAAAAAATATTTACCAAATATGTCATAGGCCTTTGCTTTATACAAGTAAAATGCCACTAAGCTCAATTTTCACAGTGTAGACAAAAGTGCTTTATCAAGTCTGACTTTGAAAAGAGCCAAGATATTTCACTCTGAGCCTGTACATCAAGCATACTGGATTATAGGTTTTCAACACTGAATTACAATGATGCATTTTCAAAAATTCTGCCACAGTTTGAGCTCAGAGAGCAACTAAGCACTGTGCAGCCACTCACTTCTCACTTCCTGCACAACAGTGAGGAGAAAATAAAGCAGAAGGCTCAGTGGTTTGAGCTCAGAGGGCAACTGAGCACCATGCAGCCACTCACTCCCCCTTTCCCCCCCTCCCAACACTGAGAAGGAAAAAGCAAAGCAAAAGTCTCAGGAATCAAGATAAAGACAGGGAGGGATGACTCATCCATTACAGTCACAGACAAGACAGACTTCTTAAGGGAAGAAAAAAAAGAACATAAATTTAATTCAGAAACTAACACCACCACCACTTAACAGACAGAGTAGGACTGTGAGAAGCCTCACAACATCTTGAAAACACCTTCCCCTCACCCCTCCTTTTTACCTGGGCTCAGCTTTTGCTCCTGATACCTCTACCACTTCTCCACCAGCAGCACAGGGGACAGGGGCTGGAGGGCGCAGTCAGTCCTACCCCTTCTTCCACCTCAGGGAGAGGCAGGAAGCTTCTGCTATTCTCCCCCCTGCTCCAGTGTGGTCCCCCTCTCACAGGAGGCAGTTCTCCACAAACTTTCTCTGACATGAGTCCCTCCCACAGGCCATAGCATTTCCCTAGCTGCTCTGGTGTGGGACACCCCAGCATGTTGCAATCCTCCCAGTGCTGAACTACAATAGCAGTGCTTCTTCCCACAGGGTCCTGGCCTTCTTTGGGTGCAGTCAGCGGCTCCAGTGTGGGGCCCCCACAGACCACAGGTTGGCATCTGCTCCACCACAGACCTCCACGGGTAGCAGCCCTGCCTTCTCACCATGGGCTGCACAGGGACTCTGCACCAGCCCACGTCCCCCCACTTCCTCCTCCCTTCTTCCACTGACCTCGGTGTTTGCACAGATGTTCTCCTCGCAACTTCTCCTCCCAACTCCAACTCCTCCTCCAAGGCTCCCCTTCTTAAATGTCATATTGCAGAGGCACAGCTAATTGGCTCGACCTTGGTGCAAAGGCAGGTCCAACTTGGAGGCAGGGGAGCTTTGAGAAGCTTCTCAAAGGGGATCACCATTGTAGCCCCTCCACCACTACCAAGAACCCCCACCACTCACTCAAACTAGGACAAATTAGATCAACAAGCTCTATCTAGTAAAAGCAAATCAAACTAAAGGTCATGTCCCTGCCCCAGAACTCAGATGTAGCTTTACAGACTATCTCTAGCCACCCTTCCAAATTCTGCATTTCTTTACTGCATTAACAAAGTGTACCATGACTCATACCTGTTTGGAAGTTTCTCAATGTGTAGTACAGAGGAGTCATGAGCAGTTCTCTGGCAGGCAATCACACGCTTCATTTGAAGATTATATACGTATATGCCTTTCCCAACAGCAGCAAACACACACTGGAAAGAAAATCCAATGTAACAACTTACAGAAACAGATAGTGAAAGATCACCCTGCGTGTAATGGATTTCCAACAGTACTATGACATCATCTAGCCTGCATTATCTAGCTTATTTCTGTCCTTGTGTTATTGCTTTATCCCAAACACACAGAATCAGCAAGTTATAGAAAAAAATACGGATTTTTTTTTTGAGGAAATGAGACATCCTCGTATACTCTAAGCAGTTGTTTCATTTCTGTATTTTCATCTTGTACCTTACAGTCTAAGCAGAAATCAAGGATACCAACAAATCAACATATTTCTCCAATGAAATTTATGTTTTTACATTAAAATAACATTCTGTGTTTTGACAAACTCTTGTTTTATCCAGAAAGACTGAATATACAAGAAGCTGTTCTGCATTCTTGCCATTTCTTTAAAAATTTAACTGAAGCTTCACAAAGAATTCTTGCTCAAGCATTTGTACTCTACTGAGTGTAGAAAAGGAACTCTCTCACAGAAAGTTATTACACAATATTGCAAAGATCTGGAACCATTTTGCATTCAGTGCTCTTTCTGAAATGTGCAGGGATTCTGTCTTATAACCATCATGGCCCTAAAAAGCCACAAACAGTTTACAGATCATTGGACCTGGACCCTCTCGTGAGTTGTAATTATTTCAGAGGGAACAAACATACAGTCATGTGTACGTACACACGATGAACGTTTGGTACCAAACAGAGGAGTGCAAAATGTTTCTATTCAGTATATATTTGAGTTTTTGAAGATACCTTTATTAGGCGATGATATGCTGGATCCTTCCCCTGAATGGTCTGCTTCCAACTACACAGCACAAACATTAGTGTCTCATAAGCAGTCCACACTACACCCTTGTCAACATTTTGTAAAACTGGTAACCCAGTGTCTTTGACTAAAATCTCCTGTATTTATATTCAACGGTGTTTTGATACTGTTCAAAACTCTTTGTCCAGGTTTTTGCTGGGTTTTGTTTCCATTTACTTTTGTTTTCTCCTCATGCACATCTGTGGTGGGAGCTCCAACAGCTCTGAAACTAAGTGCAGATTTCTGATAGTGCTCTACCAAATCAAGGAAAAAACACTGAGTCCATTTTTATTATTTTCCTAGTTTTGTGGGAGGCTCAATTCAATGGCTTTCCACTCCTGTATCTCAGCCTTTTCTCCCTTAGAGTCTTCTACCTTCAGACAGGCTCTTGAGTTTCATATAGTCTTATAGCTTTGCAAAAGATGAAGTGTAAATTGTACACCTATCTTAACAGGCAAGTTAAAAACCACACACGCACCTATCAGGACAGCAGATGCACTCCTTAGCACTGTTTCCCGGTATTGTCAAATCATTACAATCTCATTTGTTTCTGAATGATGTTTTGCCTACAAGCACAGTGTCAAACCAGGCAAGTACATCTTCTCCAACTACCTAACTACCAAGCTTGCTGACAAAGTTCCTAACAGAGAAAACACCAATTTTATTTTATTTTTAACATGAACAGTGTTCTGCTTCTAGATAGCAGGTAACAAAGTAATTCATTATAGGAATACATTTCTTCACCACTTTCTAAGTAGGAACTTTACAATACAGACAGCTCTGCCCTAAAAGCACCTTCTATTTCAGGACATAACACTCGAACCACCTTTTCTTCTCACCATTCAAAAGTCTCATAAATAAAATTCTGTAACTATTTTAGTTTAGTTCTATGAATGGAAGAAAGTCCTCAGCAGCCTCAGATTTCACATTCAATGTTTTAACTATTTCTGAACTTCGCAAAATTCTTTTCCCCTCCCTTAAAACACATCTTTTGTAGCTTTCGAGCAGGGAATCAAAATGTTAAGCCAAATTATAGAATTCCTCCTGAATTGGATTGGCTTTTTGCTCATGCTAGAACTAAGCACCCACAACAAAACTGCTGGAAAGCCTGCCTTTAGAGACAACTACATCTCTATCCCCACGTTTCTCTCTCCAGTGTTTCAGAAATGCTCTTCTTACAAACAGACAAATGCATTGGGTGACTACTTGGCCCTCAGCCTACATTCAGGCTTTTCCATCACTTTTGTTTTGTTATAGCTCATATCTCAGAAATGGATTTCTGGAAATGGATTCATACTCATTCCTCACCAATGGACCAACAGGCCCCAAAACAGAATCCCACTGTACCCCAGCTATGACACACCTTCTCTTTTGCCATTAACAGTTGGTAATATTTCACAAAAGAACAACCTGAGGATTTTTGGTGTTTTCTGAACAATAACTGGGTTCTGCCTGAGTGTTCTGATCAAGAACTCTTCAATTATCTCCAAAGTATGATTACAGTAGACTGGATTTTGGACCCATACTTGTGCTCTTTACAATTGAGTATAGCCTATGTGAACAGAAGGAGCATATTTATTTACTACTAAGCACAAACTTACACCCATTTTTTAATTCACTTCACAGAAACCCTCAGCTATAACTGGTTTAAGAGGTGTATTATTGTGGGAACTGCATTTCGAGAATCATGGAATATGAAAGATATATGCCATCAAAACACACACCTCCTATTTATTTTTCTCTAGTGGTACTGTAAACAACTAATAAATCTTCGTCAGTCAAAAAGAAATGTTGTTGTGACAGTCCATTATGTTAGTTCCCACACCATCAACATATTATAACCTTCAGTTAGTTCAATGATCAAAATTTTTTAATATAAAAACTATTGACTGTATAAAAAATAGCTGAGTGCATTTTAAAGAAGCCTCTCATATTAAAACAAGCAAACTGAAAACACAAAACACTTGGCCTTCTGTGGTAGGGTCATGCTAGTTCATGTGAAGTAGTTTACTCTGTTTAAAGCTTTTTACCTCCTCATCAGATGTTAAGTGTTGAACTGAAGTTTCATTTCGGCTTTGGGATAACTTTATTTCTGGCTGTACATCTGGATGGACAGAGGAGTCCCAGAAGTTGCATTCAGATGCCTGCTTTGTCCAGTCAAGTGCATCCCAAACTATTAACTCACCCACATGAGAACCTGTCACAAAAGTCAAGTCTAGAGGGGAAAAAAAACCACACAGAGAAATCGAATGATATTAAAAAAAAAAAATCCATTTTACACAAAGTCAAACCCTAGAAAGTTGAGAGCCCATTTTCAAGTGAAGCTACGTAGAATGTGCAGTATATAACTGACTATACAAAAACCTCTCCCTTTGAGTAAATACTCATTTGATTACCTAGCATAGTTCAGATAAGCAAAAGGAGATGAGCTCTCTCTTGTAAAATTAAAACTAGGAAGGAGAACATTCACCAGTCAGTGCACAGTACACTATAGCAAAGGCAAGGAATGTCACCAGAAGTATGTACAAGTATTTGAAGTTCATTTGTTGCCCACATACAAAACCCTTCTATTCTTGGACAAGCAGGTGTGTCAGCAGCTCTCAGACATAGCAAAGTGTGTCTTTGCCATAAATAGAAATACTGATGACAAATTAAATGGATGAGTTAATGACAACATTGAAGTAGCTGCCCATGAATTTGTTAATCACACATGGAAAGGAACTGCTTCAACAATACTTAATGCAGGTAGCATATTGTTTTTTTAAGCCAAATATTGTTTCCCCTTCATAATAAAAAAGGAGAAAGTAATGGCAACAGGAAACCCCATAAACAACTACCATAGAATCCAAGTTTTCTTCTTTCCAGCTTCTTGCTACCCCTGTACCACAGCCCCTTTGTGCCCAACCAGGCTGTCACAAATAAACCCGAGGGCAAATACACACTCTATCACACCAGGAATAACTTGCCCTGGGCTCTGGGGGTGCTCCATAAAAAAATACAGGGAAAACGAAAGTAGAAGGGGTTGATACCTGTAGTAGAGTAGACAGAATTTCAAGTAGTAGTTCAGCATTGCCCTAATGAGCAGCAGAGACTGCACCATCTTTCAGAGCCTCTAAATAATGGATCTATATGCAGGCCCACATCTGCACACCCAGAACTTTCAATTACCTTGGGACTACAGCTGCAAAGGACATGGCATTGTATATTCCATTTTAAGAGTCAGAAGAAGAAAATAGGATTTTAGACTTTCCCAACAGGAAGAAGATCCAGAGATCCATTCCCATCCATGACATGGCCTCTTTTGTGCCTTTTCTACATCATAACCTGCCTGGTTTCATTTCACTATTAATCCATAAATGAAGTCATTATACTGTCATATTTAACTACTGTTGCAGCTACACTGGAAGGTACACTTACTATTTATGAAGTTTCACTCCAGTTAAAAGTTTGGTCCAAATAAAAACTCAATAGTTGAAATATCCCACTGGTAACTAAGAAAACTAGTAACATTATAAAATGACTCTTACCATTGACACTGACTAATGATAAAATATTATCCTGATGGTCAACAAGGCGTTTTACTTCAAGGATATTCCAACCTTCAGACCCATCATTAGAAGTCATCAACCTAAAAATGACTTCAAGGACAGAGAGAAATTGTCTAAATGAGCTTTATCACTCAGAATAAAATGTAGCTATGCTTAAATAAAACACATCATTTTCAGAAAGACACAAACTAAAACATAAGTAAGACAGTTCAAGATGTGCAAAGCCACTTATGACCACTCATAACACCAAAGAAAATGGGAATAAATTACTTCAGTGTTATTATTAAGACCTCTTACTACAGCAGCTACAGGATAAAACATTTCAGCCTAGTAACTGAAATTCAGAGAATCAGTCAACATCAGAAGTTGCAGAAAGCAGAAGTGAAAAGTATTAGACATGTTTACAGATAAGTAAGCCAAAAGTGAAACATCAGCCAACATGTCTTCAACTAAGGGTAAATCACGCCTGACAAATTTGGTGGTCTTCTACGATGTGGTTACAGCACTGGTGGAAAATGGAAGAGTGACTGATGTCATCTACCTGGACTTGTGCAAAGCTTTTAACACTGTCCTGCACAACATCCTTCTCTCTTAATTGAAGAGTAATGGATTTGGAGGATGAACCACTTGGTGGATAAGGAATTGGCTGGATGGTTACACTCAAAGAGTTGTGGTCAATGGCTCGATGTTCAAGTGGAGAGCAGTGACGAGTGGTGTTCCTCAGGGGTCGGTGTTGGGACCGGCGTTATTTAACATCTTTGTTGGCAATAACAGACAGTGGCACTGAGTGCACCCTCAGCAAGTTTGCTGATGGCACCAAGCTGCGTGGTGCAGTCATCACACTGGAGGGCAGGGATGTGCCATCCAGAGGGACCTGGACAGGCTTGAGCAGTGGGCCTGTGCAAACCTCATGAAGTCCAGCAAGTCCAAGTGCAAGGTCCTGCACACGGGTCAGGGCAATCCCATGCAAAAATAGGCATTGGATTGAGATGAGTGGATTGAGAGTAGCCCTGCAGAAGAGGACTTAGGGATATTAGTGGATGAAAAACTATGAGCCAGCAACGTGCACTTGCAGCCCAGAAAACCAGCCATATCCTGGGCTGCATTAAGAGAAGTGTGACCAGCAGGTCAAGGGAGGGGATTCTCTCTCTCTACTCAGCTCTCATGAAACCCCACCTGCAGTATCACATCCAGCTCTTGGTCCATCAGTGTAAGAAAGACATGATCTGCTTGAGCAGGTCCAGAGGAGGGCCACAAAGATGATCTAAAGGACTGCAGCATCTCTCCTACTAGGACAAGATGAGAGAACTGGGGCTGTTTTGCCTAGAGAAGGCTTCGGAGAGACCTTATAGCAGCCTTCCAGTACTTCAAGGGTGCCTACAGGGAAGATGGCAAGGGACTCTTTATCATGGAGTATAGTGATAGGATGAAAGGTAACAGTTTTAAACTGAAAGAGGGTAGATTTAGATTACATGTAAGGAAAAAATTCTTCACTGTGAAGGTGGTGAGACACTGGAACAGGTTGTCCAGAGAAGTTGTGGGTGCCCCCTCCCTGAAGGTGTTCAAGGCCAGGTTGGACGGGGCTTTGAGCAACCTGGTCTAGTGGAAGGTGTCCCTGCCCATGGCAGGGGGGCTGGAACTAAATGAACCATTCTGTGATTCTATGATCTTTCTTAAGGGCTCATCTGATTGAAAACTACTATTTGAAAGGGTGGAATATTCTCTAGTAAGGCAAACAAAATCACCAGGAATTAAGACTATATTAACCACTTGAAGTTTCTTTTATATCTCAAGGGCACTACAAAAAACTGTGGGAAGTTCAGATGGAAATTTACATTGTATACCAATGTCTCAACACAAGACAACTATTTTTAATTTGCTCCTGATTCTTTGACTAGAATATCACATTGTTATTTTTCAGCGAAATATTTAATCATATTGAGCAAAGGCTGCTGTTTTGCTAATTCAGTGCTCTATTTTTTCTCCTGGATTTTTTTCCGTATTTTGGGATTTCAGTAATTTTATAAAACAGTCTTATTTAAAAGACTCTCCACTGACAGCTAGACAATGATTTACAGTTTGTGTACACAGAAAACCCTGTCTCCAAGTGACCAATAGAAACCATCACATTGTCTCATTACAGTTTTGGATGGTATAACACGATCCGCAATATCTCATATTCCTGATCTCGTGATAAGGAGGCTCTAGAGAAGCCTAGTATTTGACAGCTCAGATAATGAGTTCCAGACCTTCTCCAGAAAGACAAATGTAGATTGTCACAATCAGATTTGGACAGGTGGCAATAACAGTAATAACAATAACAGAGAATACAGAAAAGTTCTGTCATGCAGATCTCAACAAAATTCCTGAATGAGATTTGTATTGTCTGCCTCTTTGTCAAATAAGGGAAAAAGGAAGAAGGTTGCTAAACACACCAATACCATTTACTTTTCCTATACAATTCCAGCAGCATGCTCCTTACACATATCTCTGATAAACAGCTGTTATAGGGGAACACGAACATTTAACAGAAATGCAACATACTCACTTAGCTCTTTGCCAACAGCTGCTGCAACACAATTTCTAGGCAATTCAACCAAAGCACTGATACCTTTGAAAAAATACAGGAGATAAGGGAAAAAAGGATATTCATTTGCCACAATACAGAAAACTGTTAATTCCTTATTAATAAAGTTCTTCATAATCTCCCTTCCACTTGTAAGTTATTACCAAAATAAAAGCATATTGCCTGAAGTGAAAGTTAAATGGCATTGGAAGTGAACAAATTACCTCAGAATGAGGCAGAGTCAGGAGTTTTGGTCCTGAATCCAGCAGAATTCTGAATGTCAAACTTGAGGTAAAGCTGAGAATTGATAATTTTTATTTTAAATACAGTTAAGATGTTTATGTCCTAATGCTGGATGATATTAAAGACACTGTGGTAATCATTGAGACTCTAAACATATGCAGTACCAAAGTTATTAGATATTGATACTACCACAGTATGCATGACACTGAAACATTGTGCAGAGTCAGCTGAAGGAGAATAAGGCACAAGATAAAATGGCCAGCTTGCTGTTACTCTGCTTCATCTTGCACAGAATTCCCCAGTCTGTCTGCCACACCATTAAAGGAAAATTCTCTAAGGAATAAGCTATCTGTCTCTTTCCCCACAAAAGAATTAAGAGATCAGGAGGGAAGACAGAGCCCATGATGCACATCCCATTGACCCCTTGTACAAAAGTTTCAATAGCACTTCACACTAAGCACTATATTACCAATTCCAACTCATATTTGGCATGATTTTTCATACTGAACCAAAAGAAGTATCATCAAAGATTCAGAATGTTTTGCCCGCCACCTATCCTCAAAGGATAGAAGGTTTTGCCTGCCATTCTGTGACAAAAATAAGGAAAATATTGGTTCTGACTTTGAATTTGATTCACAGCTTCATAGGTATCTTTGTAAAGTATAGCAATAATATGCAATAATTTTTTTTAAATGGGACAGGTAATATATAAGCTTATTAACATAAAAGCATGACTGACATTGAGATCTGATTACATTTACTGTAATCTGCATTTTCTATATCAAGAGTACTGATTCTTAACAATAAAAAGAAATCTTTACTGCTTTACTACTAGAAAGCTTTACTTAGGAATAATCAAAACCCTGTTCATTCACAGAGAAAGCCAGCCAAAGGATCTGGTCCATACTAAAGCAAACATGTATAAATCAGCATCCAAGGTCTAACTGTAAGTCCAAGCTAATATATACAATTACTGAGATTTTATATATTTTAAAATTCACACAGCACAGGAGATTAAAAGCAGTCTTACTCTGAAACTATTAAGTCTGACATTTAAAAAAAACAGAGAGTGGCTCTAATATCTAATGTTATCATTAGAATTAACGAGAATTTGCCAAGTTGGTTTTGCATCATTATACAGATCCATTTTACTTGCACTTTAACAGCTATAATGAGTCATTTACATTTTTACCTGCATCAGTAAGATGACTGGTCTTACACAAGAGATCTAATTTTCGGTTCCAAACACATAGATCACTCCCTCCAGACAACCATACATCCAGTCTTTGAAGAACTGTCAAACACTGTAGAACAAAAATCAGATATATGTCCCCTGCAAAAGTTCTACAGGGAATTTCTCTGTGAAATGATCATGAGCTTTAGGTAGATAAAGCTGTAGGTACTATGAAATACAGTATGAAGGTGTCACTTTCCTGAGAAATACAGATTTCACTACATACTATGTATTACATTTTTCCATCAACAATGCAAAAACTGATTTTTCAGAGATTTTTTTCTTCTATTAACATTCAAGAACTAGTTTGACTGTAGGCTGCCTTTTCCAACACAGTAACAAACTAAGCCATAAAATGACCTTTGTTTTACATCTTTTCAAAAAGAAAATTGAGGGATTAAGAGTTCCAAAACCAATTAAGAAATGTGCCCACTTCTCAGCCACTCATTATGTACCTGTTCTTAAAACAAACACTGTTGTTCATTTCAACACACCCGCCCACATGGCCCATGAGGCATACGTGATAGATTCTTGTATACAACAAAGCAACACCTAGGGTTTCCCCAGCTTACCTTTACAGTAGAATGGAAACATGACACTTTCTGAACCTGTCTGCCACTAGTGCAGTCCCAAACCTGACTTTATTCATTAAGGAAGATGAAAGGTTTTTATATATTATAAATATAACAGTTGTGTTTGTAGCTAAATGACAGATTGGGAAATAGGTATGCAGAGACTCAGTCTTCTAAACCCTGACTGTCTTTTCAATATTTGGCCAAAATGACATATTAATAAAGGTCTGTTATGGATTTTGTGGCACAGATTGTATCTACTTGTGAGCAACAATGAGTAAAATCCTAGTGTAATCCAATTATACCTACTGGATATTATCAGCCAATAAATTTAACCAACCTGCAGCCTGTCTCAGTGCTATCTTTAAAAGTAAAAACCAACAAAAAGCCCATAGAAATTTGAATCCTCTCCAGATCTAAGGATACAATAACTGTTCTATCAGCTGATGCTGTTAAAATCAAATGGGTTTGTTCTTCAGAAGTATCTGATGAAGAAAATGGTGCTATAGCTGTAATTTTGTGTGTGTGTCCATAAAGTTCAAAAAGTTTTTCTCCAGTCTGAAAAATAAAAACACAGAAAACTACGGGTAGTTTTTACATAAGTAACAAGTGGCTTTTGAAAGCAAGAATTTCCAAGAGTCTAAAATCTTCCTTTCTAAAGTAATTTATGGATTTACTTCTTATTACCTTCAATACTGTTCAAGATCTTGCACAGAATTAAATAACATATTAAGTATAAGTGTAAAGAAGTAGTACATAATAAAAATGACTAAGAGTAAAAAACCCTCTAAAAGCCCCCAAGAACTAAGTTCTGTATTAAACTCATTTTTTTTAATGTAAATATTGGCCATTCACCCTTTTTAACTGATACTACAGTAATTCAGACTTGTTGACAAACCATCTCTTGAAAGAGTATTTTCTTTTTTTTAATGATTAGAAAAACTTAACCTATATTTATGGCAAACACAGTACTGGCAATTTCCTGACAGCTTTATTTAGTATGTACATTATCTACAGCTTCAAGCTGGTGATTTAGATAACTGCAGCTATTTCTGCTCTGTTAGTTAAATGGCAAAACCCTACAAACATGCAGACGCCTACTGGCATTTTAACCACACAATTAAAATACAGGGTAGTTATAAATAAACTTCTTTACACTTGTGGGTTAAGTTTTTAAACTAAAACTACAAAAGATTTGCTTTAACAAAAACATAATAAAAATCCTACAGAAGTAGAAAATGGAACTCAGTTCCTAAGCTGGATATCTATGAGTTTTACATTCACAAACTGCTCAGATGTTGAGTATATATAGTCTTGAATATTCAAAACCAATTTCCATTTCCAAATTATAGACTTGTAAAAGGCCTTCAACAACAGCAAAGCGCTAACTGAAACTGCTCAAAAGAGAGGAAAAGTTTCAAGTTCTGCCTTCTGTATTTTAAAGTTACACCATCATAAATGTCACATAAATTTTTCAGGTTTCTAAAAAAAAGTTGAGTCTGAGATATCTTTCTTCCTTAATTTGAATGTTCAATACTCATAGTTTAGACAATACAGTATATTTCCCTTTTAGATCTTCTATTGAACAATCTAACTTGTATACTAGCTCCCTTGCCACAGGTCTAATTGTCATCCCTTCTCTATAATTTTGTCAATGATACAGAGACACAGCGCAGAAGAGCAGAACAGTGGGTATCACACTTACAGAGCTCTATTTCCACAATAAAAATGATGTCTTGGTATGGTTTTCAGAAGTTCTAAGAAGATTTTTATCACAGCAAGCAATTAATGCCTTGTTTCTGGACTGCAGGAAACGTTTAACTTCCACTGACTTTGGTGCTTCCAATACAGTTTTGTGTTAGCTCTCCATTTAGTCTAATCAGTTATACTACAAATAGATACAGCTATAGAGTCACTGAAATGTACTTAGAACTTAAGTACATATATAAATCTTGGCAGGACTAGGACCTTGCTACGTATTTGTTGAGTTACTAGTCAACATTGCAGTGTTTACAGCAAATACCAAACATATTTTTAAAGAATTAAAGCCACAAGTTCATACTCACTTCTACTTTTCACATCACCATTTCATCTCAAATCTCTCTAAAATCACTATGTCTTCCCATAACATTCTAACTCTTAAAACTTACTGTTCTCCTGGGTTCACACAGCTTTTACTTTTCTAGCTCTTTGTAAACCAAGATTTGACAGACTCCCCCCACTTTTACATTTTCAAACAGTAGCTCTGTTTTTATTCTGCTTTTTTGCTACTAAACATTTCTAACTCCTCTACAACTTCTATCCTCTCCAGAGCACACAAGCTAACCCCCCCAAAAAAAGCTAACCTGAGCATTCCACAGAAATATGATTCCATCATCTCCTGCAGATGCAAACCTGAAACGAAAAAAAAAAACAAACTGAAAACCTCAATATAGCATAACGTAATGGAAAAGCAGAAAACAGTTATGTAAGAACTATGTACAAGAAAGTCATGAAGAACAGAGGTTACATCACTTCTGAATTTTTTTGTTAGCAGCTACAGATGGTTTCATTAACTATATACAGGTACTTTCTTTCAGACTCTTTGTGATTACAATGCTTGTGAAACTTGTTAACAGAATGTTTTCAGGCATAAAGCCATAGGGGTTTTTTTCTCCCTCTTTCTTCCACATACCATCCTGATTTATTCTATTATAGTAAAAAAAAAAGTGTAAGCTGTATTTTCTTCATATCTTTCATTATTTTATACCCAATGAAGCCCCTTCTTTAAAAAGATTAGAGCAAAAACCAATCTTCCATGCACATCTGATAACACTAATTTCTTATCTTTTGTTGTCTTTTAGCTCTATTATACCTTGTTCTGTCACAACATCCAGAACTTAAAATAGTAAGACTTTCACAACTCAGCAACAACTCTTTAAATTCCAATTCCTTTCTTGAGTAATATTGGAGCTGTGTGCCACTTAAACAAAATTCTGGGAAGAAAACTGGTGTTTGAAAGAAGGTATGAGTGTAATTAATCAACATAGAAGTTCAATAAAGTGCTGTTTCACGTATTTTCCTCCTCATCTTCTAACTAGGATTTCTGTTTAAATATAAAGGCAGAGAGTCGGTTATCCTGCAGTTACATTCTGTTCACCAAGGTGGAGATTCATGGGTCACTTGATTCTTTTCCAGTCATAATCACCATCATCTATAACCTTGTCTGTTTCCTGAAGAAGCAAGAAACGGTCAAATGAGCAACAAAAAAATCTATTATTAAAATGTGTTATGAACTCTGTTTAGTTTAATGTGTCAAATGCTAGAGTACTACATGCAATTTCATCTGTCCATTTTTTGGAAGATTCTTGCTGAGACTTAGCCTTCTTTTATGATCTTCCAATCACTATGACCTTTACTTCATGTTCAAAAAGTACAAGAGAAATTAAGATAAAAAACCAAAACAAAACAGCATTCTGTTACATTTATACAGGATTTATTTAGTATCTTCAAAAACCAATCGAGTAAATTTTCCACTCACTGGTTTTAGCTTGGCCACTGAGAACACAAGAAAATCCTTCTGCAAAATTCTCAATAAGATGATATTATCTAAAGACCTGAAGCGTGAAACTTGGCTTACACTAGTTGACAAAAAGCACACAATGGAATAGCTGCAGAAACTAAATAAAAACATTTCAGAAGCTGAGTAACAGTACTAATTTTACTGAAAAGAATCAAGTGAAAAATACTATCAGCTGTTTAACAGTCCAGAAACTATCATACTCTTGATAAATAAAACTTCACAATTACTGTCCAGTGAAGCAACTCAATTAAAGACCTCAAACTCCTAGAATATTAACCAGCTATACAACATACTCCTTATCCATATGCTATTTCATAACCTATCTTCAATGTGGTCTTCCAGGCTTTAGTTTTACACTGATTATCATTAGTTTAGCTTCAATGATTTACCTGCTACTATACAATGAAGCCACAAATGGTAAAAGATTTCTGTGTCAGACAGTGTGTGCAATCTAAGAATACTTTGGTATTTCTATAAAGATCAATTACAATAATTGAGTACATGTTTTGGGAAAAATGTACTTTGAGGAAAGGTTATTTTCATAACTTGTCTGGGAAAAAAAAGGACTGAAAAACCCACAAGATTCTCCTATTTTTATATGAATCTTCTGGTGGATTATTATAATGGAGAAATATAAATTTTATGGTAACACATGTAACTTTTCTGATACATATATATATTTATGACATTAAGAATGAAAACTGACAAGCTAAAAATTCTCCATAAAGTCTTCTGTGAAATTTATATATCTATATATAACTTTTATATATATTTTTACAAAATTATTAGAAAATAAGATTCTGCAGGCATTCCAAATTTGGAAGAGACCACCAGCCTGATCAGTGTGCATGGGGAAGGAGAGAACCTTCCTTCACAAAACATCTGCTGTACACTGCAAGGTTGTATACCAAACTCATATCCGTGTTAACTTGTGTAGTGTATTGACAAATATATTAGAAATCCCCTTCTGTGCCTAATCCATAAAAGATATAAATTACTAGAGCTCCTTAACAGAGAGACTGTTGCCTATTGCTAAAGGTTTTCTATTTAATTGTCCACATCAGCCACTTCTCTTATTATTGACTAAAGGCTTCACAACCTTACTTTTAAGGCAGATAAATATTTCCTCTCTTACAGGATTAAGTTAAATTAGAGAACACACAAGGATAATAGAAGACACAGACAGACTCTTCTCAGTAGCAACCAATGAAAGGACTGAATTTAGACAAAGCTAGGACAGAAGCCAGGTCATAGCATAAAACTATCATAATTAATTCTCCCAGTCACACTTCCAAAGTGACAATGGTAATGTAGTGACTTCATCTCTGCTTTATAACCAGTTTTCCAGTTTTTAGATAACTCTGTCCTCAGAGTTCACAATGAAGTTGGAAGGAGCTAAGAACAGAACAGATAAAAATTGTCAGAGAATAAGGTCCACAAACGTAAATATTTGAAGAGAGAAACAAAGGAACTGTCAGTTTTCAAAGGAGAAATACATCAAGTTGAACAGGATCAAATTGGAGGAGATATGTAATACAGAGATTAGGCATAGGTTGAATTCTACTAAGTAGTCATTCTGAGTAAAGTGGGGAGAATTTCAAAATCTGAGAAGTTCAGAGAAAAGTTGCATTAACCGAAGCTCAAGTGAATTAAGCATTAGAGTTTCAGAAGAAAGTGTAACAAAATATTGGAAAGAAAGGAACAGCAACATTCAATATTGTTGAAAATATCATGTTCAACTGCTACACTGTATCTGCAGGAGTCTATTACAAGCTTGTGTAGAACCAAAAGGTGAATTAACAGCTGTCCTCAATTCAAAAATAAAACACATCCACTCAGAACAGAAGCAGACACTACTGCATATTGTCCTGGGAAAAACTGTGTGTATGCATATACAGAAGGGAACATTCAACTCAGAAACAGCCTGAAAAACAAAAGCCAAATTAGCTAAAAGTATTTTCAAACAAATGAATTTGTATCAAGAAATGTAACTCCATCGTCATTATTTTCTCATGAAAGCGTAACTTACAAGAGAAGCCACAAGATGTAGTAACATACCAAGAACAGGGAGTGTTCATCCCTTGCCTTTTTTAACTCCAGGCTTCCTCTGCCCTCCCCCACCAAAAATAAAAAGAGACGATTAAAAATATTACTACATTTCCATAAATATTCTCTGAAGTATTGCCAAGGATGCTATGAAACAATTTGAAATGCAACTTCATACCTGCAATCATCTATTTGCACTAGAAATCGTACTATATCTTGATGACCTTTCAACACAAGGAGCTCTGTGTAAGGATTCTGTATTTGTTCTTCACCAATTGTCTGTACAGATGATTTCTAAAATTCATAAAAAAGGAATGAAATTTATTTTGTAGTGACATGATTATTTTCATCAGGTCTTTGTAATGCCTAACAATCTACATATAGACTCATGTGTGAATGTATAGTTATATTTAAAATTAAATTAAGTTTCTGAAATACCATTTTGCCTTAATGAAAATCATTACAAAAGATAATTTATTATTTCAAGTAAATAATAAGGCATGCTTTCTATAGCATGTATTAAATTATAATATAGCATTTTCTGTTTAACAAAAACATTTTGTACTGCTTTAATCACTGATACACCAAGATGAACACCCAGTTTAGTCACAAGCTGTCAGGTGGAGCCAGCTTCATGACTCAATTCCCCACACATTCAGTTTTTCATTAAATTACACCTCTTCCGAGAGGTCTGTAAACCTCTCATATCTTTCATCTACTGTTCAATTCTAAAATTCTACATAGAGATGACATATTCACAATAAAGAAGAATAAATGCTATTGTTACATAATATATCAATCATCTGTTGAGACTCTGTTCACAAAATACAAAACCAAACCACTTAAGAAAAATAGGGAATGATTAATCATTTTATAGAACAGCATCTGCAATTACCCCCAACTAGACTATTAATTAAAAGAACAATCAATCACTTGGAGCAAGCTGATCACCAGGCAGGGTCAATAAAACATTGCATAGGACTGCAGTTTCAAGGCCTGATAGTTCTGCTAATCTCAATCAGTTTCTTTCAATAGAATATAACTTTTTTGTGTTTAAGGTCTTCCACATTCTGGAACAACTTGCTGTTAGACATTATTAAAAAAAAAATAAGCTAAGTATCTCAGTAGTAATTCAGTGACAGCACTCTCCTCCTTCTAGATTTATTTTACACAACAGTCAACATCATTTTACTTCCAGGACTGCCTCCTCATTAAGGACTTCAACGGAACCTACAGCGTAAAACAGTAATTGCTGAACACTGTACAACATGCAGCATACGTGACAGGTAATCCTACATGGAAGACAAACATATTATCTTCAGAAACTTCAATATTTTCTTGCAGGAATAATAAATTATTTTTCTATTACTTCTGTATTGATACTACGATACTATTCTTTAGAATTTAAGAATGACAAAGTTAATAAATAGGGAAAGAAATGTGTGTTTATTTTTAAAATGAAGAGGCTGTCAAAATGCTAGTTCTTGTGATTTGATCTTGGTTTTGTGCTATCTGATGCATTTCATGAAGCAACTGTTGTTCATTTTATGCAAGCATGTGAGAATACCAGTTACAATTTAAAATAACGCAAGTGGAGTCTGCATGGTTATAAAGAAAAGTTTGGACAAATATGGAAACTTGGAGTTCAGCTGTCAAAAGCTAGTAAAAACATTCCTTTAAAAAAATTGAGGGTTTTAAAATCCTAAGCAAATCTCAGCATCCTGGATGACATCACCAATACTGTAGTCAGGAGACTTCCATTTTTATTTATCAACAGAAACACACATTCACAAAACAATTGCAACACCACTTTGAAAAAGTCAGGATTTGTAACATTAACATCCCAATTCTATATTCTGTTGTTCTTCCTATTCAGTACAAGACAGTGCTATTTCTTTTGAATGATGTGTCCAATCTTATATTTTCTTAATTCTAAGAATGCCTGGGAATATTGAAAGGTACAGTGCTGATGAAGTACTACAGATAACAACAAAGTAACAGTT
This sequence comes from Strix aluco, assembly GCF_031877795.1. NCBI lineage: Eukaryota > Metazoa > Chordata > Aves > Strigiformes > Strigidae > Strix > Strix aluco. The sequence goes on along the minus strand of NC_133971.1, from coordinate 15,847,793 downwards.
TTTTCCCCCCCAGTACTGTCATACAAGAAGCTATGCTCTCTTCCAATTGTCATTAATATTGACTAACTGTTGGGTTACATGTGCATTCTTTCTCTGGAGAAATCTATTTTTGACATAAACTACTGATCGAACTCTTTTAGCAACACCAAGAAGAAAAAGCTAGATGGTGATCTAATGGAAAACATTCCCAACTTGTATGTTTTTATGCAGGACCTGTAAACATTGCTAAGATAATCACAAAAAAAGGGAACACTCATCACAGCTTCAGAACTTCCTATAACCCCTGTAATCTGAAGCATTTAAAAGTGAGTTTTTTCAAAAGCAATTCACTAAAAATATGGGTACAAGAGTACATAAACATAGTTATGTATGCATCATGAAGCATGATAAATTAGCTTATATGGACCATTATGCTACTGCAGTTAGACTGCTCCTGTTACCCTGCTTAACATGTACACCATGGCCATCAACAGAAGATATTCAGGAGCTTAAGTCTAAATGATTTTCAATTCCACAGTAAAAAAAAGAAACGGGTAAGGAGATATTTACATTTCAAGAATTTAGGACAGCTTTGCCAGAGGACTTTTCTATTCATCCAGTGCAATGTCACTCTAATACATCCAGCCTTTTCATGACTGGCTGAAGCCATAGCACATGAAACAAACACCATAAACCCATAGCCCACACACTGCTATGGGTCTCCCTATCTATTTAAGACTAGTACAGAGAGAATTAATGGTTATGAAGCTGATCTTTAGATGAAACAATATTACATAATGCAGGAAAAATAGTTCAGGGACTAACCCTTATCAATGTTTGTTATTCAGTTTTTCCACAGAGAAGCAAAATTATCACCATCATTCAGCAAAGTAGTAGCAATGGGAACAGAAGTCCCCAACGGGGATCAGGTTTAGCCAGGCTATGAATGGAAGATGGAAGAACTGGACCACATCTTGACTCATGCTTTTATTAAATCACAGTATAACTAAACCATAGACAGAGTTAAACTTTGGAGAGGGACACACACCTATGTAGTTTTCTAGCTCATCTTAGAAAGCTGTTGCATATTTCCCATCTTCCTTTTAAAAACAACAGCACACAAACCTGCTAAATATGACTGCAATACAACCAACATTTTGACTGATGACAAAGGTCAGAGGCATTCCCAGACATCATCATTGCAACTTGGTACAGACTCCAATTTCTACCAAAGTAACTACTAGCATTTGAAAGCAACCATGATATTATCATGACTTGCTCATGTACAGCAGCTGAAAAATAATTACTTCCTCATATTTGTCTAGACTACAAAAGCACTAAGTGTAAGGAGCCCAGTAATAGTGTTCACTCTTGTTAAATCCAGGCTGAGTCCTTTAGCAGAGTCTTAGGGACAAGAAAACCCCAATAATCTCTCAAATCCAGTAAAACTCTTTTTTCTGAAAGGACGCAGAAAGGATGTCAAGTGTTCAGTACACTATATAGGCCTAGTTTATTTTATGGATGAGAAACTATGAAGAAATGCTAGAAGACTACTACAAACTACAACTAGGCCACATAAATAATAAGTTACTTCCTATAATTTACATTATCAACCTGGGAGTCCTGAGGGCAGGACTCCATACCTTGCTAGCTACACAGTGTAACTCCCACTTGCCCAGGATGCAATGAGCAGGAGACAGGAAGCCGGGATGCACCTGACAGGGATGGCTCCCAAGCCCTTCAGCTCCTCCAAGCTCAGATTGGGGGTTTTGCTGTTTGCTTTTCTGTTTCTTCCCCTCCTCTCCTTCTCTTCAATGAAGCGTGTAACCCTTTCTAACAGCCATAAAGTCTCACAGGCTGCGAGCCAGCCTTGAAGGCTCCTTGCTCCGTAGAGCCCAGCGCAGGGCCCAGTCGCGCTACCACGGGACAGCAGACCCACCCCGTCGGAAAGGCACCGCCCAGCGCCCCCTTTCTCACAGCGCGCCCCCCGCCCAGAACCTAAACTTCCCCAGGGCCCTCCACCGGCGCCGTGCTGCGTAAGGGCAGCTGTCCCGACGGGCAGCCCTGCCGCCGACTCCCGACTGAGAGGACAACGCTCCCCCGCCAGCGGCCCTTAACGCTGCTCCTGGCCCCGCCTCCCGCCGCGAGCTGCTCTGTCCCCTTCCGCCACGCCTTCCCGCCGCCCTACCTCCGCCAGGCCCTGCGGCTCCCGGCCGCCGCCGATCAGCCACCGCAACATCGGGAGCGGCACCTGCGTCCCCGCCACGGGTGGCTCGCTACGGCAGCGGGACTGCCCCCCGCCGCCACACCAGCGGGTTGGCCGGGAGCAGCAGCTCCCGCTCAGGGAAAGGCCTTCTTAATCGAGCTCCGCGCGGAGACCAGCCCTCTAGCGGGCGGGGCCGAGAGGGGCCTGAGCAATCGATCGTCGAGGGCGGGTCGGGCCGCGCCGTGAGGGGGCGGCGGTGTAGCGGGAGCCGTGAGGCGGCGGTGGGAGCCTCGGGCTGGGTCAAATCAGACTGTGGGCGAATTCTGTAGTTTCATTGCCAAGAGTGTTAATTCCTTATAATGGGCTAGTAAAATGTTTACTAGCTTTTTACTTGCTGTCGTCCAATTTCAGACAAAATTTATGGTACAACTAAAGAATAATTTTTAACATTTTATTATGACCATCTTATCTGTTTCCTGAAGTAAATGACCACCAAATTTTTCTGCATATAACAGATTTCCCTTGGCTGTGACTGCTTTCATTCTCCTTTACTGAACCTCCTTTAGCTCTGCGATGTCCTTGTCAGGATGGAGTAACAAATACTGTACATATACCACCTTCAATATGGAGCTAAATGACAACCTCATGTAATTCACAGTCCTGCTCCTCCTCTGTCCTTAATGCAATGATCTTGGCAGCCTCTTTGAATTTTATGTGCCCATGGAGCAGGGATCACAAAACCCAATTCAAAAACCCATACAAACTCCATTCTTGAGCAGGCTCAGGTAACAAAGAAACCCCTGAAGCCTGTGAACACGTCTAACAGTCACTGCTCTGTACATCTGAACCTACACATTTCACCTGTCCTGTTGCCTTTTTGCCCACGTTGTTTCAGGTAACCAACACCACATGGTATCACAAGACATACCTGAGATTTCCCAAATTCCTAGGGCAGGAGATAATGGTGGTATGCTAAAACCTGAGCTTGTAATAGTGACCAGCCTGAGTGTGGAAATCATGGGATGCGTCCTAGGTCTAGGATAAAATGCTGCTGTAGTGATGTAAATTGACAATTATTGGTGGCATGCAACTTGAGTATTGCCATGTGTTAACTACTGTGAACTCTTTGCAGCTCCCCAGCAAACCAAAGTCAATGACAGTCATCAACCAGTTTTAAGGCAGATGTTTACTCCTACTTTAGCATACTCCTGCTTTCCCATTTCAGTTCAGTTGTGCTAAATTCCCAGCTCAGAGGTGCTGTTCCTGCAGACTAAGGGCACGGTCAGCAGGATTACTTTGCGCATGCAGATACATCTGCCAAGGTTTCCACAGTAATATTTTGTCATTACCAATCTGCTCTTCAGCAGTCTCCCTAAACAATTTGATATCTTCTCCAAACTATCAAGTGTTGACTCATTTTGTTCCATTTCATTTACTGGAAGGAAGGACTGTACAGCATAGCACTACTTACAGTTCTATGACCTGTAATCCTCAAATACAGTATCCATAGTGATACTTCCAAAAAATGAAAAAGAGAGGGAAGAGCACTTACTACACCAGATGTGGGGACAGGGTACGCTGCTCACTCAGGTTAGCACCATGAGTAAGGATCTTAGTTCTTCTTTAATGCAGTGAGGAAAATAGACTGCTTGACTTTACCTCTCCTGACACACCTCCTTATTTTACTCTATTCTGCTGTATCCCAATTTACACATCTGGAAGAGACAGGATAGAAAAAATGCAGTGTGGTGCTATGCTGAACAGTATCTCTGTAGATAAATACAGAGCTTTGACAGTCATGGCAGCATCTGGAGGCTGAAGCTGTTATATTGTTTTTGTAAAGACTGTGCTGAAATGTGTTCTTCAAAACAGGAGCTGGAAATGCACCAGGTTCCTGCATGGTGAACATGGAGCCTTGCATGGCTTCAGTGGTATATTGGGTTTGTGTGGCAAGGTTTTGGTATTGGGGGGCTGCAGGGGTGGCTTCTGTAAGTTGCCAGAAGCTTCCCCCATGTCTAATAGAGCCAATGCCATCTGGCTCCAAGATGGACCCGCCGATGGCCAAGGCCGAGCCACTCAGCGGCAGTGGTAGCAACCTCTACGATAATATATTTAAGAAGGGAAAAAAACTGCTGCACAACAGCAACCAGGAGAGAGGAGTGAGAATATGCGAGAAAAACAACTCTGCAGACACCAAGGTCAGGGAATAAAGAGGGTGAGGAGGTGCTCCAAGTGCCAGAGCAGAGATTCCTCTGCAGTCTGTGGTAAAGACCATGGTGAGGCAGGCTGTGCCCCTGCAGCCCATGGATGTCCATGGTGGAGCAGATACCTACCTGCAGCTCATGGAGGACCCCACGCCAGAGCAGGTGGATGTGCCCAATGGAGGCTGTGACCCCATGGCAAGACTGTGCTGGAGCAGGCTCCTGGCAGGACCTGTGGCCCCATGGAGACAGGAGCCCACACTGGACCAGGTTTGCTGGCAGGACTTGTGACCCCACGGGGGACCCATCCTGGATCAGTCTGATCCTGAAGGACTGCATCCCGTGAAAGGGACCCACATTGGAGAAGTTCGTGAAGAACTGTAGCCCATGGGAAGGATTCACGCTGGAGAAGTTCATGGAGGACCATCTCCCATGAGAGGGGTCCCATGCTGGAGCAGGGCAAGAGTGTGAGGAGTCCTTCCCCTGAGGAGGAAGGACCAGGAGAGACAATGTGTGATGAACTGACCACAACCTTCATTCCCTGTCCTCCTGTGCTGCTTGGGGGGAGAGGGTAGAGACTGTGTCACAGTCATATGTGGCATTTTCATTTTTCCATCATGTTATCCCTGAAATAATCATTAACAGCAAGAAGCTTTTTGCACAGTCATCTACAGCCCTATTACTAACTGCATAATGCTATAGTTTACTGTAGGCATCAACACACAGAACAAATGGACCAATCTGTTTGCTGCATGAACTTGCATATGTTTATGCATAGGTATCTGCATGTATACACACACATACAGAATACACAAGTATAGATCTGTGTAGCATATATGTACATCAGATTTTAATTCTATATAGCAGGGAGAAAAGCTGATTAATGCACTGATGTTGCTTCCCTGGTTACAAATTGCTGAAGCCTATTACAGTTTCCGCAACTTACACAATTCAGTTTTTTCTATAGATTGTATTAATTGAATAGAGTAGCTAGGAACAAGTAAACAGTTTACAATTAGTCTTATTTTAAGAATTACTTGGGGAGATTTTTACAAAGACTGTACTAGAAAATGTTATTTTAAAGATGACTTCTCTAAATCAGGCTATATGCCTTTGAGGTATAGTTAGCTGTGATTCAGTTTCAAAATCCATGCTTAATCCAGACAGTATTTTCCCATGTCTAATAAATACTGAAAAGTGCCTGAAAGGATTTCACTCAGCCAGAATCAAATACAGTCCAAATCATTTTACATATTAAAGAACAGAGTTAGAAACAGAGCAGTCCAGCCAACAGATGTTATTTCAATGGACAGCATAAATTATACTTCTCCATGACCAGCATATGTGCCTTAAAAATCCATTTGGCTGTTCCTTATATTCAATGGAGGTTAAATCCACCCCCCTTGGGAAATGGCTACCCTTGCATTCCGCCAGTCAAGTGAGTGATACAAATGCTCAGACATCCATTATTCCTGCAGGGAAGTTATCCCTTTCAATCTGTAGGCCTTCTTAGAGGTACAACATGGCCCTGGGTGATGGGGAATAACACAGCTGTCATTTGCATCGTTCTGGTGCTTGAGACCATGCTGTCTGACCAGCTCTCTTAGTGACTGAAGGTGATTAAAAGCACTGAGAAAAAAACAGACCCTGTAGCTCTCACCAGCTCAAGGTCACTGTGGTAGACCTGCAACATGCCACCAGGGAAACCTGGGGGCATTCCTTCAAGGATTCAATACATTTTGTCACATCACCACTATCTCACATCTAACCATCAGCATATAGAGGTTTAGGAGTGGGGCAGGAGATCATCCAGCAATACCACCTGAGCATATTGAATTCCCCCTCCTGGCCTGAGTCCAGGTTGCGCTAGACCTGGGATAACGGCTTGATTTAGGGGACCCTGAATTTAAACTCCTCTAGGAATCCATGAGGGAATGGAAGTTCAATCATGGGTGGTAATTAACTTGACCCTATGTATCCTGAGAGAGTTGCTACAGCATGTCACAGTGTTGTCTCTGAGAGCAGAAATGTTTCCCCCTGAAGAAGGGATCAGCTGCTTCCATCAAGAGTTGCTGGGATTGCCTATGGGCCAAAGAAGCACATGAATTCAGATTGATAAATACAAATAAATAATTTTGCATTTTACCAGATTTGGGGGGGCTACAAAAAAAGGCTTTGTCACCCCTACCAGTCAACAGATTCAGCTACCCTTGAAGCCACGTTAGAAACTCATGTGATGCCCAATTACATGGGATCACCTTTGCATGCTGTCTTCTTTCTCTGTTGATCATGTGAGCCATGATGTGGACAAATACACAGTAACTCTGCCCCTAGAGACAGATACCCTTCATGGTCCACCTTGCCACAAGGACAACCAAGTTCCCAGATCTTTGGCCCAGGAGCAGCTCACTCAATGACAAAATCCAGCAGTAATTACCTGAGTGCTTTAGGGTAGTGTCTTATGACTGTGATGCAGCTCATCATATAAGATGAGATGGAGTCAGGTAGTGCAGTGCTCCCATCTGCCCTTTCATGAAGAATTTCAGGAGACTGGGAAGAAGTGGAGAAGGGTGTGGCATTGCTCCTGACTCAGGGAAAACTAAATGGTGACTTGGTAAAAATCTCAAGGAAATGGGATCACCTCTCTCCCCGCAGCTTTAGATGTAACATATAAGTGTGCAAAATGTGTATTAAGTTCTCCTGTCTGGTCTGAATCATAAAAGTTCACCAAAAGTGCAGATGAATATTAGTAGTGGGTAGAGGTTACCCACATGTTTCTAACAACAAGAATTTGTATTTAGTTGTAATTTCTGGCAAAGATTTGGGTCAATTCTTACTTTTGTCACACTGGGTTCACAATCCCCTAATTTAAGGTCAAGGAAAGACTTATGTTTAGTACTAATTTAATGGATTAGAAATATGGTCTTTATATTTCCATTTTTAATGCTTTGATCTGCTGCATTACGCAGTTCATTTGTGCTTTGAATGATCACTTTTCTGCCTCCATGAACTATGTGGCCTTCTCTGTCATATGGCCAATGTAATCTAGTGTTTTCTACTGTATATTGTAAATAAATATGCTCATTTTTGTGTGTCTGGTGTTTGGTTTACATTTATTTGTGAAAAGAAGCAGAGTATCCTACATAAAGCCATAATGCTGTGTTTCTCTTTGCAAAGCAAATTAGTTTGCTTCTTCAGTGCCCATTTCTTGTATTATATTCTTGCTTAAGGACTAAGGAAGCAGGTGCCATAAAATGCAAAAACACCTTCATAAGTTCCTAAAAGCCTGACTGTACTTTTTGAAGAAAATGGAGCGAACATTTTTTTTTATCTGACAATACAAATTACAAGCTGCTCTGATCTTAAGTGAAGTGTGATGGCAAGACAAGCCCCCAGGTGGCATTCCAACCTTGTTTTTCTAAATCATTTGTTTTCATAAGGAATGGATCTGATTCTTTTGTTTAAAAAGAAATTTTCTTCACTCTCATGGTAGATTTGAACAAAGAAATTAAAGCTGTACTCCAATCTTTTTTTTTTTTTTTAAGTTTCCAATTTGTATACGTTTTGGTAATTCAAATGCAGTAGCTTCAAACCCAGCTTGAAATCTGATAGACATTTAATGGAATCATGTAAATTATACTATATTCCAGATATTAAAGTCCATAAGCTGATGATGTCCTGCAACAGCTATCCAATAAAAGATACCATTCAAATTTTAAAGATCACAATTACAGTAAAATTAGTTACATTTCAACAACTTTATGAGAAATGTGTAAATCCAATTATGACTAATACTTTACAACACATGGGTATTAACTGATGCTGGGTCACGATGAAATCCAAGCAGAATTCAGTATTACGGCTACATGAAACCAAAGTGATTCTGGTGGAATTTCTATTTCCTTCCAGGAGTAACAGGCAGAGCTTTGCAAAGAGCACAACTTGCATATCCTAACTTAGGCACTCAGTTTAGGTGCTGAGGTTGTGGTTGGTTTGTCTTTATGTCCCTCATTCACCAGAGGAGGGATGGCTCCCACAGAGATTGACTCAGACTACCCTAGGTAGCTCCTTGTCTGAGTTGCTCCCTGCTGAAGCATTTCTTTCCCTATCAGTTTCACAGTTTAAAGGCGGGGGTCTAGTGATGCTCTTGTAGTGTTTTTTCCCTTTCAGCCATCTCATGCCCTGTTGTTACTTTGCTGGTGAATGCCTATGTACTTTGAACACATGGAAAGAGTGCCCACAAAAAATCCTCACTGCCTGCCCTCGAATCCCTTCTTCCAACTCTTCTTTGCAACAAAACCACAACTTCCTTAGAAATGTTGATTCCTTAGAAGGGTTGATGTGCTGCAAGTTGTCCTTACAGCACCGACCAAAACTGCCACCTAATCGCATGCACTATGGACTGCCCCATCTGCATCTCCTTGCAATCTGTTTGTTTGTAGGTGGATTATAACCTCTTCGAAAGGTGGACCATTTTAGTTTGTGCAGCACTCAAACAAACTGGATCTTTGTCTGTCTTTAGGATTCCAGTGGGATACAGCAGCACAAATACACAGTAACCATATTTAATAAAGTAAACAGAGCTAATTTAAAATACTGATTAAAATACATTAGTATGTAATAGGTCATAAATAAAAACTGACCTACACGCTGCCCTGGATATCTTTCAGAGTGTACTTCAGGAGGAGTCACTAAGAGTATCATCAACCACACTTCCTAAAGCAACAAAACCCAAATTGCTGTGGCAGTGTAAGACTGTGGGTAGCCAGCAGACAGAGGGAAAGGTTAAAGTTCAAACTTTCATCTGTCTTGTTGTGTTTCAGCCCTAAAACTCTCAACAGTACATCTGAAAAGTCATTTCACTATATTTTTAGGGACTAAGCTATAGTTCATACTAGTCACTTGTAGGTGGTATCACTGGGCTTTGGACTGGAGAAATGAAAAACTTCTTTGAATTTAAATGGACTTTGAAACAAAGCCATGTATATTTGTGCACAAAGACTTATGAATAATCCTTTTTAGACTGTCTTGTACTATGCACGTGACATATTTCTGTTTAGTTATCTTCCTCTTTGTCGATCACATTTTATCATTCTGTGTTTTCCAGTGGCACTTAGGTATGGTTATAGTTGTGTTAAGCATACGCTTATAATTTTAATAGCCTGTCCCCTTCACAGTAAATGCAAAAATGGTCACAGGGTATTCTCTTCTTCCCTATTTCAGAAATGGTTGAGTTATTCCTTTGTCCTTACAAAATATTCCTCTTAAGAGGTAAAATATAGCCTGATAGCTGATCATAGTAAGGTTTCATACATGTAGCAAAGAGGTCCAAAATGGAAAAAGCCTCTCTGCCTTAACTGTAGTGAGTACTCTGGTGGCTACAGCAAAAGACTTCAGTACCTACAGCACATTAAGTCACCACAATGAGAGGACAGCTCACTTCTTGTTGTCCTCTGGGATCTTGCTGACAAAGTTGTTGAATGCTCTCTACTGTTAATTGTTTAATTCTCTTGGAATGACACTTAGTTCCTGGCCATATGAACACATTGGCAGTGTGATGCAACTGTGCAACTAATTTGTGCAACTCCAGTGGTGGATACTTCTAGTACAGGTATGGCTTTACAAAGACCAACATACAGGATGCTAGCAAGACCTGACTTACTATGTTATGTGCAAGCCTGGTCCTCCAGTCAGAAAACATTATTGCACACCCCTATGAGCAGGGAGTAGTCACCATAAGCCCAAGGCTGATCACATCAGATGACACCAGAAATTCAGCTCAACCAAACACAACTGGAAAGGGGAGAACAGCTCTCTCTAGTGCATCATGGAGATGCTAGTAGAAGGCTGGTAATTGAGAAGGAAGGGTTTTTAATCAAAAGCAAAGTTTCAGTGGGAATAACTCCTAACGGTCTGTGCAAAGGCTCATGGGCAGCCTTGGAAAGGGTCTGTAGGGATAGAGGTGGTGGTTGCCCTCATAAATCCCTTCCTATGCTCCTGTCCTGGTGCACCAGGCTGGCACAGGCCACTAGGTAGCCACTTCAGCCATACAATTAGATGGGAACAGAAGATGCATATACCTTGCTCTGATCTCTGAACTGAGGATGGGGGTGATCAGGAAATTTCATCATTTTTGCCAAGGTCCAATCTAGCAAAGTATTACCATCACATTTCCAATGTGCACTATCTGAATTGGGTCACCAACATATTAAAAGGCAAGTCTGTGTTTAACTATGTTGCCCAAACACTGTGTGGACCACATGCTGATAACTGCATTTCATGTGAATTACTTTCTGTTATTCAAGAGAAATCTTCCTGCTCAGAACAGCAGAATAAAGCCAAATCCTTGAAAATTTTTCATTATTTCATTCATTTATTCCAATCAAGTTGCTGGGAAACAGGCAAATAAATATTTGAAGGAGTAAAGGTTCAGTCATAAAAGGTGGTATCTGGTCTGACTGTAAGGTCCATCACTCCAGTTAAGAAATACACTGGAGTGTAGGTTACATGAGCACCATATACTGATGTTTTCTCTTTCACATTTCAGTCTTCACAGTTTGAAATAAAATGTTGTTCAACTTTACATAATAAGTTCGAACAAAAATTATAATTGATGAGGCATAATGATTTAGAAGATTAGCTAGGGAACAGTTCTTTTCTACACATACCATGGTTAAAAAATATTACTATGTTAATTCATACTATGCTATTAAATAAAATGGCTTTCTAATTGTGACTCCCTTCTCCATAGGAAACTATTGAAATGCCACAAAAAGACAGCAGTATTAGGCCATATCCTTTGCTGCCTTTTCGTAGAAATTCCCCCTTGAAGTAATGAGTAAGGTTAAGTCAGGAGAGAGCCCAATTTTCTTTGGCCTTGATCTCATAAATCCTTGCACGATGTACAGCTGGAAGATTAAAAGTGTTGTTCTCAAGGCTAATTTTGTGGCAGAAGAGTCTTGATGGTGTAGCATAGTGGTTTTGAGTGCCAGCTAACCAGCTATGTAATTTGTTCTGTCGCTGTGCTGGCTTTCCTTGCCTCCTCCCATATGAAACTTGCCTTAGTTGTTTTCCAGGTAGATGCTTCATCGGCACTGCAAGGAAAGTTAGGTGAGAGCTGCAATCTTCCACTTAGTGTGCAAATGATTCCCAAAAGCCTGTTCTCTTACACTGTTCTCTTCATGATGAGTAGGGGGAAAAAAAGGACAGAAAAACAGTTAAGATGGGTGACCAATGAGACCATGAGCCTTGGTCAAAAGAACAAAGTTGGTGTAAAAGCAGCATGAATTTCAAGAGAATCCATTCCCCTGACTAAACAGGGATCCTCAGAATCGTACTCATTCTCCTCTCTTGCTTTCCTATTAGAATGGACAAGCTGTGCTGATACAAACACTGGGTCAGGTTATCTCTTCTTTCAGTGCTACTTTCTTGAGTAGTGCACTGGTCTCCATGGTGTCCTGGCTTGAAGGACATTTTAATAGGCTTTCAGTCCTTTCTAAATGTTTCCTCTTCTTTCCTCCCAGGCATTCTTCCTACAAAAGTCTCTCTCTTCAGAAATATATTTTAAGCCAAAGGAGCTACTATGTTCAGCAACCCTCATCTTCCATGTAACACAGGCCAGAAAACTTTACCTAACCATTTCTATGGTGAGCTTCCACACAAGCTGCAGCAAGTCCTCATAAAGGCAACCACTTTCCATGTAGGGATCTCATGTGACAGAATCTGGCACATAAGTAGTCAAGCTATTCCAAGGGTTGATTCACCTCACTGTTCCAAAATGTTTAAAAACATCAGACGAATTTTGTCTGGCTGTAACATCCAACCAGAAGGATCATGGTGTGTCTTTTTCTGCCATATTTCAATAGCTAATCCATTCATTCCCTGTCAAGACAGCAAAGTGAGCAACTAAGTACTTTCCTGTGCTTCTATATACTTTTTTGTTCTTTCCCAGATATATTCTTGCTCTCCACCTCAGCAGCTGGGCTGTCCTTCCTCACCTCTACTATACTAGTTCTGTGAACTTGCACGCCTGTTTATACCTTGTCTTTCATCCACAGACTTGTGAGGCCACAAGTGGCATAGTCTCACCCTGTCTCATTACTCATCTTCAGTTAAATAAGGAATTGGAGGATGATGTCAACCAGACACCACGTGAAATTTTGTGAGAGGATTGTACTTGAGGGAACCCACATAAGTAAAAACTTAACTTCTGAGATAACCAGAATGTAGATTCTGAGGACTGCTGAGCCCAGCTGATAAAGATTAAAGCTCATATCTCAGCTGCACACAAGTTTCTAAAACCCAATGATCAGCTACTTTGGTAGAGTCTTACATATCCTGAATTCACCAGAAGGTAATAAGTCTCCTGTTTCAGCTGTGGGAACTCAGCCATGGTAAAGTGTAACCCAGTTCAGATGATGATACTTATATTAAAACCATCAAGAAACATTTGTGGATGGTTCTGTTCTGAGTCAAATGGGTTTAACATTTTGTCATACAGTATGCAGCCAAAGAGATAAAAAGCCCAGTTATTGCTGCTCACAGACATGAGCTGCTTCTTTGCAAAGAGCCACCAGATAGTCAGCCTCACTGAAATAATTAGGGAACAAAAAAAGGCATGTTCCTGCCCTGGGGCTAGCCACAGCTCCTGTCACTTGTGAGGGAATGGAGAAATACCAGGCCCATAGCTCCTCTCCCACCTCTGAGGGCCTTCAAAACTGATGGAGAAGGAGTGGTGCTCTTGGGCAGATCCAAATGAGGTGGTGCTGTGGCCCAGCAGCTTTGACCACGTTCAGCACCCTGGCAGCCTCAAGGGGAACCTCCTGGGCATGAGCTAGGGAAAGGATGGAGGTGAGAGAGAATTGGTAAGGACTCACTCAGTTAAGAGCTTAAAAAGGGAAAACTTCGGTCAATCTCTTGTTCTGCTCTTCTAGAGACATGTTCAGCAGTTAGATATGTTTCTCATCAAGAACCACCAAGGCTCTAAATACCAGTGGACTTTTCCAGAACAAAGCTCAGTAGCTTCAATCTTAAATGAACACATTTTGGGGTGTTTTGGTTTGGGGTGCCAGGCTTTAGGTCCACTTTCAGAAGTGCTGAGCACTGCCCACCAAAGGAGGGTTGCCCACAGCTGTTGGTGCTCAGTCCCACTGCAAAACAACAGCCAAAAATCAGGAACAGCTTTGAAATGTGTAGGCTTCCAAAGCAGCTGAAGCAGCTCTGTCGGTAACCAGCCAGCTTGCTACACTGCCAGTCAGGCTTTCTCCAGCAGCAGCTTTTTAAAACCAGAGTTGATTGTTGAACAGTTTTATTCATTGCCACTTCTGCAAGTGCTACTGTGTGAATATGGGGTTTTTTGTTGTGGCAGTAGTCATGTCTGCATGGTATCTTAGCTGGATTAATTCTGGATCCAAAAGAGAATTCAAGAGAAGCAAAGGAAAAGGATGAGGGAAATTCTTTTTCCTTCATATACCTGCCAAAGAATGTACAGGCTCCCTGACCTGCACTTCCTAGATATCCACCTGGGTATGCATCTGGATACCATCTTAGCATTATTTGCAGTTGAGGTTGCAGCTTTTTTTTTATTTCAGTGAGGCTAGAACTGCACATATATTCTTGATAAGGTCAAGGAAAATTGTGCATGCATCCTTGGGGACAGAGCTTTGCCTTCTTGAGCAAGGTATAAGAATCCCCAAAACAGCCCAGCTGGAAAGAAAAAAAAAAGACAGGATAGCCTTTCCTGAGCATCAGTGTGGTTTGGAGGCCAAGGGTCAGTGTGAGTTGGCAGCACCAAGACACTCAGCTCAGCCTTCAGACTGTACTAATGCGTTGCTGCAGTTGATATCAATGCTGCCACCACTTGCACTCCAATCTCCATGACAACCTTTGAGTGAGATGTGGACACACAGTTTACTGGATGACATTTTTGCTTTCTGAACTCTGTATTACAGACAACCTTTGTAATTAAAACAACTGTGAAGCAAAACTGAGTTACTGGATTTGTGATTTAAGCCCCCTCTTGTGTCACACTTTCTGATACTGACTCAGGCTGCTGCTTCTTTCTCCCCATAGCTGCAGGCAATGGGGAGTGTTTTCCCTGGTCTCAGGCAGCCAAGAGGTACCAAAAGGTAAGCAAATACAAAATGACAAATATATAAAACTTGCAGCTTCATGTAGACAGACGTCCCCACCTTTGCCAGACGGCTCAGCTCCCCTTGTCATCTCCCAAGTTAGACAAAGAGCCTGTCAAAACCAAACAGATTGGTACATTCAACAAAATCCCCTCTGACCCACTCATCTCCCAAGACGCTTCAGCTCCTCTCAGCTTTTACATCATTAGCACTCTCAGGGCGGGCAGGGGGTCATTTCTAATTTGTGAATGCCCTTGGACCACAAGCTGGGATTTTTAATTTGTTTACCTTGCATATTAAACAGTACTTTCAAAGGTACTGTCAATAAATCCTCTATGAATAGAGAACTTCATTCCAGACCTAGTCGTTACTTTAACTTTTTCTATTTGATTAGATGAGATTAAAAAAAATTCCTTGAGGGCAATCTCAGTCACCAAACACAGTGCCATCACTGAAATCCCCAGAGGGCTGAGGGCAAACCTCAGGCTTCAGGAAGTGAGGGAAGAGCACTGCTTTGTGAAGAACTCAAACCAAGCTGCTACTTTGGATCCAGAAGTGGTCACTCAACTTACAGGGTTGTGGCAGTGAAAAGTGTCTCCTGGGAGCAGCTCACACATGGCTTCTGCCCAATAAAAGGGATGGAGGGGGCTGTGTCACCCTGCCCAGGGTACCTTGAGGAGTGTCTAGACCTGTGCTATCAATCCCCTAAGTGCCACACACAAGGAACCAACAGGGAAATCACAACTAGTTCATCAGTTTAACCTTCCTTCAGAGCTCCATGCCATGTAGGCAAGTATAGCCCCTCAACGCACTATTACTCCAGCAGGTTTGCATCCTCATTAAATTTTGTTTGTATGCTTGTCCCTCTTGTTTCTTCTCCATGAGAAAGTAGGAGGTTTTATTTACTTCTCAGCTTTTCATTTCCCAAAATACTTTTATTAAGCTTATAGGGCAAAAAGGGAAATGTTTCCGTATGTTTGAACGTAAATGCATGACAGTAGATCAGCAGTGCTCGCACGCTCTCACCCTCTCTGCCTGATACATGGCTACAGAGCTATTGAGCTCTAGCATTAGTGTCACATTTAGAGCCACGTGGAACTCAGCAGTTTGGTTTCACAGGGTTTGTGCTAACCTTGCTGCCATTTTTAGCTCCTGGGATGTTTGCTCACTTACATAGGCAAGACCAGATCTGAGTTTCAGTACATCTAAAAAGTTGGAGCAAAACTTAGCTACAAAGTCATCTGTGCTCAGTTTCTCATGGAAACTGTGGCA
Organism: Strix aluco; assembly: GCF_031877795.1. NCBI lineage: Eukaryota > Metazoa > Chordata > Aves > Strigiformes > Strigidae > Strix > Strix aluco. The sequence continues at coordinate 15,832,005 of NC_133971.1, read as the reverse complement.
AAGCTATCGAACATTTAATAATATGTCATCAAATGGTAATTTGGAAGAGGTCCAAGCAAAACTGTCTCAGGTTTGCTCCTTTTTAGTCTCAGAATAGTGCTCCATGTCTCAAGAGTGTGGAAACTAGAGCAAAAACCTAAGGACCCAAGAGATCCCCATTCAGCACAGGTGAGTTTATGATAAATTGGCTTCCTGGTCCTTCTACTCTGGTACAGCTCTCAGCAAATTTCCCTGGCTGCTTCATAGGAAGCTGTAACAGTTAAAAAAAAAAAAAAAAAAGGAAGAAAAAAAGAAAAAAAGAAGAAAAGCAAACCAGAAACTACCTCACATGCAGTTATGACTTGATCTTCTCCAGGGTAAGGGGTAAGCTGCCTTTCAGATAACTATGTTTAGAGGTTAACTTGCATCCTGAAACATCAAGGATTTTCTATAACACACCATGGGGAAAGAAAAGTGTGTTGTCAAACTAAACATAAACTGAGCAGACGCTGTCAGCTGAAGGACAACTACAAGCTCAAAAGATAGTTTCCATTTTCAAGGAAGGATGAGACTTGCAGTGACTGCTCTCACTCAGGCAGCCCTAGCTATGGAGATAAGCACCTCCTGGGCTTCCCCTCTGCTTTATTGTGAGCAACTGCTGCAGTGACCACAGCTCCCTCTCCTACCTGCCCTTGCCTGCAGTACCCGGGTCTTTCATGTACGGATGCTCCACCATGGAGAAGAGATAGTTTCACCAAGCAGTCTGTCCAGTGAGGGTAGCAGGAGTGTGAACGAAAAACAAAGCAAAAAAAAGACAAGAGAGGCAATGGCTAACCTTGGCCTGTGACCACAAAGGGCCACCTCTGCAGACTGTCTCAGCATTTATCTTCCCAGCTGGATCTTCTCTCCAATGCTCTTCACCAGTGTTTCCTTTCCTGTGCTCCTTTCCATGAGGCTGGGAGTGTGGTCTTGTCCTGCCTGTAGACTTTGTGCACATGCACTTCCATGACATGCACCACCACTGTCCCATGGAAAGTCAACAAGTGCAAACAACCCTCTACTGTATGTCTAACGCAGCAGCACAAGCAACACCATGGGGTCGTTTTGAGCTGGGATGCAGAGCCACACTGGTGATGTGAGCAGCATCTCAAGGGCCCTGCATAGGACCCTCCTGCAAAGTGGTGCACTGGAGTGGAGAGACTGTAGCCACAACACCAGGGACAGCCAGCTTGAGAGACTAGGCCCCCTGAAAAGGATAGGGAGAGGCCAGAAGAGCCCCTTAGACAATGAATTATCTAAATCAGGCACTAAGATGTAGCACTGATTGAAAAGCTTGTTCAAATTGCTTTCACTGTGATTCATAAACTCTTCATGTAAATTCATATGTTAGGATGAGCACAAAAATTAGAAAGCTGGAATAAGATTGCTTTAATTTAAATAAGAGACATGGCTGTGAATATTAGGCTTTTACACTGTTAGCAGTAACCCATCAGATGTTAACAAAATCTGATATGCAACAGTTTTACATATCCCCTTGTGGGAGAAAGATCAACTTGCAAACCGCTTTATAAATCAGCCACACTGTTAGAGTTAGGCTACTGTATCTAAATGGCTTTTAGATATGCTTCCTGTTTTAAGCTACCATATTTACAAATGAAAGCTTTTTCAAACCACGTCTTTTAATATAATTTGCATATTTAGTAATACATTGATTAACATTAAACACGGATTATTGCAATTTATTTCAGAAACAGATGGGATGCATTAAGTGAAAAGCCAGAGCATTTAAACAGAGCACACTCCCAGGCTGACTCCCGATGAATGATGAATACAAAAACTTTATTAACTAACAAGAAAAAGAAAAACCAAAGAGGAAAGGACACTTCATGCTGGCTCCTTTTCAGGCGCCTCCCCGCTTGAGAGTTTACAAAATTGCCATTAAGGAGAATTTAAATCAAATAATGACATTCAGAGATGCGCGTGGTTTTACGGAAAGCTCTGGCACAGCGAAGACAAAATCCTGATCCTGGGTCTCAGCCGAAAGGAGGAAAAGCCTGCCCCAGGACCCGGAGTCTCGTTCCCCTCTTCGGGCTCGTTCCCCGATGCCACCAGGTGGCAGCCGCCCACAACGCACATTTTCCCGGCACTTCGGGGTTTCTTCCGCGATCCCGGGAAACTTCTCGGGCTGGGGTGAAATTCCGTCGGGTTTCCCACTATTCGCAATGGTTTTCAAATACGCTGCCTTTAGTTGTCACCTGAGAATAGGAACACTCTACAATAAGTTGTGGAACTCTTGTGCATGTTTGTGTGTGCAAGTATGTAGATGATGCAAATATAATTTTGACACAAAAATAAGATGTACATAACCTGTATAAAATTATCTATGAATCAGCCACATGTACGTAGATGTCCATGTTTTTTTAATAGAAAATGAGCATTTAGAGCAGCAGTGTAATGTAAACATACTATTCATGTTTACAAATATTCTCTTCTAAGAGAAACCTTTATTTCCCAAAAACACGTTAGCAAGTCTCTTGTCTTTATTTAGCAAAGTACACTGAAATAGTCTCAGGAAAGGAATAGGCAGATTCATGAAAGGTAGGTCCATTTATGGTTTTCAACCATGACAGTTCAACATATGACTGAGCTACGGAAGTACAGTACAGGAGGGATTACTTCTATATGTGTCCTGCTTCTTACACTCTTCTCTTAAGAAAATGTATCCACTGCTGGGCACTGATTAACCCGTAGCCTGACCCAGTGCATTGGTTTGTATCTTATTTAAATTAGCTTTCTGTATAATTAATGATGCAGCCAATTAGTCTGACAAAGGCTGAAATACCATAGCTAAAATAAGCTTTGACACTTCAATAGATCCGTTCGAGCAGTTTACATAAATGTTATTTCTATACTACCCATTCAGAGGTTTTCCTTTTGTTTTACACATTTTACATTTCTAACAGGAATGGTCCTTCCCAAAGCAGGAGATGGAGATCTCCAAGGGAAAGCAGTTCTACCTTCCCTCTTCTGGTCATTTTATTTCCAAGGGGGCCTCATTCTCCTCTCATACAGTTGCACAGGAGCTTTGCAATTTAGGATAGCGAAGGAAGGGAAACCATCCTGCCCTCCCACACACCCTGTATGTCACACACATAGACACACAGGTAGCATATTTGGTTTGTTTTTTTAGCTGCAGAACATAAGTTACTGTAGAGCTGGGGAAATAAAAACTCCATCCATCAGAGCACATAGTTCATCCTCAGGGAATGGGAAGGGCTCCCCTTGATCAAAGCCTGAGGGAAGAGATCTGGGAAAGGGAAGGCATTTATCTCTGGAGTTCACTTAGTGAGTCTATTCCAAAATATGTCCAAAGAGAAGAGGCAAAATCAGTGTAATGATGCTGGGGTTTAGCTCCCAAATCCACAAATTTCCCCAAGCTGTCTATGAATGCAGGGGGAAATTGTAGAAGGACAGGACACCCCAAACAGAAACCTGTGTGATCAGGTCTACCATGACTCAACCCACCACCCCCGTGGTGAGGCATTCATGGGAGGAGAGGAGACACCAAGCTCCAGCCCTTGGAGCTGAGCAAGGTGATCGGCCACTGGTGGTCACAGGGTAAGGAAGCATTTCTTTTTTCTCCTCCATCTCTGTTCTTCTTTCTCTGTCCTCTTGACCCTGAGGACTCCTGTAGAGGGAAATGGTTTTCAACACCACTTTCTGTAGAGCAAAGAGGAGAGCTATGTATGACACAGGCACCTCCTGCGCAGACCCCAGTGAGAAGATCAGCCCATACATGTCCGTACCAGTGTGTGGATTCATACACGGCATTGACAGACACCCAGTTCCCTCTTACAGCCTGGCTGAGAGAAGGAACATGGCTTGGTCGTTTCAGATCCTGCTGTTTGATCTCTCTTCATCTCCTTTCAACTCAATCAGTAGACTACCTTGACTGCCTTACTTAAACCTCTTAATGTCCCATCCCTCTATTTTCCCCTCATTTACCTTTGTGTTGCTATTACTATGTATGTATGCAACTCTGGACATTGCTTTGGGTTACAATTTTAGGAAAGATGCTGTGCACAACTGTATCTTCACTTAAATCTCTTTCAGATTTATCAACCACTTAAGGATACTTGGGTAAGTTTCTTATCATTTAATAGACAAAATTATTCTGAATAGGGAGCATTTATTTAGGAAAAAAACTGAATACAGAGAATTAATTCATGAGCTTTTTAAAACATATGAGCTCTCCCAGAACTGGGAGGAAAATTATTTTTTAACATTTTGGATTGCTGTGGCACAGAGTCAATGTTTCAGTTACACTATAAAAAGCACCCAAAAATTACCAACACCTCCTTTCCCCATCTTCAAAGTTTTATTAAATACTCAAAAGTATTTAAAAGGTCAGTTACTCATTTCACTGCTATCAGGGGATTACTCTAACATGATGTGTTTGTCTCCTATTGTGAGTAGTGAAAATCCCCCTGTATCCAGCGTGTTTTGTTTGGATTGAGATGGCATGCAGCTGATGGCTGTGACCTTCATGGTGGCTTAGATCCCTGGCTGGCACTGATTTTTGATTTAGTGCCGATCTGCTGCGCTTGTCACAGGCTGCAAGGTGCTTTCCATGCACTAATGGAACAGCTCAAGGGCAGAGGGGCCCTGTAAATGTCTATCTTTCACCAACACTGTGCTAAATAGAGAGCTGAGTTTTCTACATGTGAATGACAGACTCTGAGATTATATACAGGAGTGAACTGGGAGTTCTTTAGCCTGGGCTGATGCTCAGTGGTAAATAAATGTCACTGTAAAATGGGAGGTTTTTATTATTCTGAATGGTAATGAATATAAGTGTACAGTGTTAAACAGAATACTTAATATTGCCTATATATCCACATCTGATGGCAGGAACTAGCCATGTACAGACCACGTGCCCCGTAAGCAGTTGTGTATTTCCTTTGAATCCTAGAGGATTTGCACCAGGGTTCAGTCTGACTCTGTCTGCATTAATAAGTCATTAATAAATCCTGTTCCTTAATGACATATTCAGCTGAAAATGAATTCACCCCGAGCTCTCCCCAGCAGGAAAGCGACACACCACATTGCAAATGGCAAAGGATTCCATGTTAACTCTTTGCTTATTCATGAATGTTAGGAACAGATAAAGGACCAAACCAATGGTGCCTACATAGGGAAAATCTCCTGTTAGGCTCCATGGAAGTTTATTCCACCCATGAATGCAGGGAGAGGCCACTAGGTTTACCTCAACGGTATAGGGAGTAACACAATGCAGTTTAGTGTCATATTATTCTGATCACTAAATTTTAATAAAACAGGTCTTCACAAGGTAAACATATTCCTTGCACTCAGAACATTGTACTGAGCTGGTTTGTAATTTCCATATATTAGATGCAAGTGGGAATATTCAGATAACATAAACAAATGGGATAGTGAATACGTTCCCTCTTAAGTATAATGGACCAGATCATACCATCAGCTTCTGCACAGAACTCCTGAGTGAAATAAAAACAAAGAAGAGCTCTGCATGGTCTTGGAGAGGAATGGGGAATTCTGCTTACAAGCCAGAACCATGTCTCTCTCAGCTGATCATCTCTCTTTTTATTATTGGAAAAGGATCTGTTTATTAACTACTTAACTGCTTTTTTAAATTGTTGGATTAATGATTAAGTTTGCCATCATGAATTTCCAAGGTGGGAGAGGAAAGGAAAGAGACCACTGCCTCCTTGTTCTGCCTCTTGACAGCTAAGTGCATTCTAAAGACTACTCAAAACTGTGTTTTACTGCCTGTTGTCCCACAGAGAAGCAAGAGGTAATTGAAACCCAGGAGCACTCTGGCCATGAAGCACTGCTCAGGACCATCTTTCCTGACTTCAGACCATATACTGGGCAAAGCTACATTGAGACAGCTTTCCAACCAAAGGGACGCAAACAAGCCATGGTAAAAGAAAATTATTCAACCTCTTCTTCAACCCAGTTTTCCTGCTTGCAAAAAGAAAAACCCACACAAAACCCTATGAAATTGAATTAATATATTCTGAGTGTATGAATTATGAAATCAACAAAGGAATTTTTATAGGGTAGAGGGACTAACATCCACTATGGAATTCTGTAATACAGGTGTAATACAGGAGTAATTTTCCAAAAGCCCTTTTGTTTCCAGCAATAATGAGTACTCTATGAGTTTTGTGTATAGGAAAAGACCTATAAGAGAGGACCTTTACTCCTCTGATTTGGCCCATGAAAGTACTTTCACTGTTTTTGACAGACAGAGGATAAGCAGGATCAGGCTATGGTGCCTCAGTTTCCTCATCTGTGACAGATGAGAAGTGCTTTTCCTAAGGTTGTCGTTAGGCTAATTAATAACAACTACCGGTCTGCAACAAGAGTCTTACATGGATGACAGAGAGAAAGATCAATCCCAACTGGGGCTGAGCTCTCTGCTCAGCTTCAGCCTGAGACTTGGCTCTGAGGAAGATGATTTGGAGGGATGAGGGTGGCACAGTATGACTCTGGGCTGTGGAGGACTGGGGTTTTCCTCCAGCACCTGCTGCTGCCTGGGATTTGTTTGAGCATTGTGGTTGTTTGGAAGACATTGAAGAGGGACACCTGGAGCTGTCAAATCATACACCACCCAGAGCTGCCAGGCTGGCACCCTGCCTCATCCAGATTGCGGCTGGGCACTCATCTCCCTCCACTACCTGTAAGGGAGCCAACGTCTGGCAGCCCCATACCATAGAAAGTCTGAATTCCTCCTCTCAGCTTGAACTCAAACACCACAAGAAGTTCAATATCTCACAGTCTTAGCTGTCATGATGAGAGGGCTTAGTGGTTTTAGGATGCAGTTCAAGTACAAGCAAAGGGTACAGTGCTGCACCAAACCCCCGACTCGCTTCCAGCATGCTTCAGGCTGAAGAGATGAGGGCCACCTCCCCTGCCCTGGCACCTTGTCCTGGGGCTGTCCCCATAATCCTGGGACCCCTAGGTATCTGAACACCTGGCCATGTCTCTTTGAAAAGTGCTGCAAGAAGTCTGGTCCTGGTGGTGAAATTGGGATCCTGGAAATAACTGCTGTGAGAAAGGCTTGAACATCAGTAGTCGAGACTTGATGTGGAATATCATCGCAGCTGACAGGCTGCTGGGAAACTGCAGGCAAGCATGCTTATTGATGGTCATACTTAAAAGATGATATATCTTTTGCTCTGGTGTGAACATGATGCTTTTACATCCCTGGATACCCTTATATATTCCATAGCATGGGACTAAGTTAGGGGGGAACCATAAAATGGCCCAGTTCACTTCTTAATTTCTTCTTATGATAAGAAGAAATCAGATCTAGAGAGTAAATTTTATTTTCCCCAGCCACAGTAAAACTACCATTGGAAATTGAAGACATACATGGACAGCACATGAGAGCATGGATTTACCTAACACATAGATGAAATTGTTTGAGAACACTTCATCTTTACATTAACTTTTCCCCTGTAAAGCTGCCAAGGTCAGTGAGACCTTGGTTCATCTGCTGCATAAGTGCTGGCTGCTTAAGCCAGAGCTGCTGTGGGACAAGTCTCTTGAAACATTCCTACCTCCCAAATTTGTCAATCAGTAGAAAACCTCACAGATGTGTGTCAGATCCTTTCCCAGCCCTCTTTATCCCCTACTACCATTTACATTTTCTAACACAGCGTATTTCCATGTGTTCCTCTGAACATACCTGCTCTCTGGGGTGAGACAACAGAGCATTGGCTAAAAACATGATTTACAAAACTTACTGGAAGTGTTCATTGTGCTCTTTCTTGTTCAACTGAAGAGCCATACATAGAGTACTTACTGCATGTGAACTATGAATCCCTACAGCTGATCCACGCTGCAGATGTGTCAATAGATGGATAATGCAGTCATCGCATCCTATGAAAGACCCTTTTTTTAAAATCTTTTTGCGGTTGTTTTTTTTAAGCTTTTAACTTAGGCTCGTGTACGTAAGACTGAATTCTGTGGGAGTCTCTGGGACTGGGGTCTGAGCTGGCTTTTTGTGTGTGTGAGGGCGAACACTCAATTGCTGAAATGGCTGGAGAGTCCCAAAGTGAAGGATATTAAAACCTAATTTTCAGGCTTAATTTTAGAAAAAGCTGCTTCAGTGTTATGTGGTACAGAGATATCTCATTAGCTCTTACCAGATCCCTGCCTTTGGAGGGCTCTTTCACTGTGCTAATGGCACTTTGACATTTTGTGGATTACTCTTTCAGGTTCCATAATCAATTTAACATTAACATTCATGTAAACTATTAATGAAATAATATTAAAAAAGAAAAATGTTCCTACAATACTGCAACATTTTAATGCCTCATTAAAATCATTAGTAATGCTAATATTAAAGAACTTACTTCATCTTTCAGAGAACCCCAAAATAAATCATAATCAAATGTTTGCTAATGTACAGACAGAGAAATAATTTATACATTGCTGGCATATAGGCATCACGTACGCTAAAGATGACACTGTAAGGTCATATTATTAAGCACTCACAACTAGTTCTGGCTTTGGAAACTCATTGTACACAGTATTATTTTATAATTATCACTAAACATACTGAATATTGTTTGTGGTTTTTATTTATGAGAAAAATATATATTGTGCCTCTCAGCCAGCCAGTGCTTTCATGGAATTCAAGTTGCAAACAATGACATGCTTCACTGACCTCAATGACTTACAAAAGCCATTTATATTCAGTACTCTCATTTACACTATCTTTAAAAATGAGTAAGAGACATATATTAATAGCAAGAAACTGGGAGAATGATTGCATCACTACCTGTCTCCAGACTTACTGCAACACTTCATTCTCCATCAGTTGAACTGGCATGGGAATGTAAATGTCATATATAATAGTTATATAAAATTTTACTACATGTCTAAGGGGAAGTCTGTAGTCCCCCCTTTGTTGGCCAACTTTTACAGCCATGCTGAAGAGCTGTAGCCACAGGAGTAGCCTTTACTCAGTTACTTGTAAGGGTGAATCCCAGAGTGGAGCCCTGATATGAGGCACACCAGGGCTTTAGCCATGTAACAGGGACTTCCTTAACAGTGGGCTCGGAGGAGAGCTGGCACCAGATGGGTTCAGCACTGTTTCACACAGGCACCCTCTGGGCACACGGTCTAGAGAAGCGACAAGGAGGTGCTGAAGCTGAGGCTGGAAAGCTTTCTCAAATGGGTGTATCGCTTGGTTTAAAGTAGTGCAGATACCCACTTACACTGACATGCTACCCACTCCCAGACTAGCAGTCCTGTGATATAAAGTGGCAAACAGGTGGGTAACTGCTCATCAAATCTCCAGCAAGGAGCCAGAGAGAGAGAAACCCTGCAGCCCTTCCCTGAGAGCCCCACACTGTCAACCAGCTCAGTAGCCCAGGTGCCAGGATCTGGCCTTCTGGCCTTTAGGGTAAGCCCCATGGGCTCAAGCTGCCTCTCGCCTTGGGGGTGATCCCTCCAGCACAGGCAGGGCCTGGCAGGGCTGCTCCAGAGGCAGCCGCAGCTTTCCCTGACATGAGCTCAGCATAGCCGAGGTCACCATGCTAGGCTGGGGACAAGCCAAGTCCTGCCACTCTCAAATGAAAAGCAAGCTTGACTGGGATGCTCCCTCCATTAAGCCACAGCATTCAGTTCATCCCTCAATCTGGAGCAAAACACACTCATTTTTAAAAATCATCTCCTCATCATTGGGGTCTGCTGGTCATTGTGCTAGACATTTGGGAATGGATCCACTGGATTAAGGAGGATCTTTGATCTTAACTTCCAAAAATGAGATATCCAACCTTTCCCACCAGTCTCCCTACCTACCACTGAACGGCACCCTCCTTTACAGTGAAGGCAGCTTGCACATTCTCCCCTTATTTTGAGCGTTGCCTGACCCAAGCTCTCGTTGTTGAACAGGTTTTGCTTTGCAAAACCTCCTCAGGGAAGCTTGGCAAATAAATCCAGCAGCATAGCCTTGTGAATTCAGAATCAGAGGGCTGATTCTGGCATGGTTTGCATTTTCTGTTTTAATTTGTCATTTGGTTTAGATGAAAGGTTAATTGCATTTTCTCTTAATATATTTAATACATTGTGGTAACAAGCAAGCTCTAGAAATGATAAAGTCATTTGTTAAAAAACTCAGCTACATCATCTTTAGCCATTCATGTTCCCTTCAGAGAGAAAATTAATTGTTCCAATCTAGTAAGCTACAAAAGAAATACAGCCGACAAAGGGTGAAATATGAACATCAATGGTAAGTTTCGAATTTACCCTATTTATTTAGAATGTAAGATCTCATGACCCACTAAAATTCAGTTCACAGTGTTTTATGAAAAATAATGGCTGAAATTGAATGTCTTAATTTACATTTAATGCAATTAAGAATGGTTTAAATTATGACTGATGAACAGCACACACAGATGTCAGTCAGTTTCATCAGAATAAATTGAAGTCAGTGTCAATGAATGCTCCACTGATAAATCCCACTTTACATAAAATTAATAAAAATAAGGAAATATAATCCTTAGCTAATTGCAAAATGTTCTGGAATTCCCCTGAATTTTGGAGGGGGGGTGGGGAACTGTAACTAGAGAAAGCCACAAAGTAGCTCATGAAGAGTGATTTATTTTCAAAGGTGCCCTGTGTGAAGTTGTGAAATGGTCGGAAAGTCTACTACAAAGGGTGTTTCAGTGTAGAAATACCTTACTTTACTGAAATGACGTATGGCAGGATGAGGAAGATGCCTGTAACGTGCAGCTGTGCATGATCGCAAGAGTGCTGTGCTCCTCGCAGCTTCCTGGGAAGGGAGATGTGCTGTGTCTCCGCACAGGGCACAGCATCTGAATTGGCTTTTTCACTGCTTTTGCAGCTTACTGAGGACCTGATTTACCTTCACCAAACCTGATGCCAGCATGGATTAACCCAGAGTTTTCAACCCATGCAGTAAACACAATGCAAGTATCATTTAGTGCTCTCACATGTAAACAGTGTCAACTGCTCCAAACAAGAATCATCTTTCAGTTCTCTCTTTGCACAGGGCCTGGCACAGCAGGACATGGCTCAATACTGGTCCCCCTAAGCACTTCCACAGTATGGAGGATAATTTTTAAAAAACTAATACAAATGCAGGCTGATTTACAGAATGGTTTTGAGGTAAAGCAAGTGTACACTGGAATTTCACTAAACATTTGATAAATGTTTTTCATGCTAACATGAGGACAGCTTGCATTCTGCATTCTGCATAGAGGAGATGTTGCTTTCTAAATGAATATAAAACATGTAAATCATTTTCCAGTCTGTCCTCCAGGAGCAAACATCAAACATAGGGAGCACTGAAAGCTCAATACTTGGCTTACAAAGTAATCATGGTGTGTTCCTGTGGTCCTAGTGCAGGAGAAAAAGAGAAATCCAACAGACATTGAAGTCAGTAGGTTTTTGAGCATTTTTTTATGTCTCTGTAAGGACTGCAGAGGCTGGTTTTAATAAATCTAAATTCTCAGGGTAAACAAATATTCTTTCTATGGAAGACCAGGGAGATGCAGGAAAATATTGAGCTTCCTCATCACAAAAGCCTACATGTGCTCGTGACGATCACAATTACCAGGAAAGCTCTAGAAGACAGGCTTATCTGAAACACATGAGCTGTTCCCTGCAATTTGACAGTTATGTATAAACTCTTTCCTGGGTAGAGGTCGTGGGTTACTGACCATTTGTTTGTGTATACATAAAGACAAGTGTCTTTGAGATACTTCCATCTTCACATCAAACTATTGTTAGCCAAAATGCAGTTGCTCTTCTTTGTGACGGAAACCATAATTTTCTAAGACCAAGACACCACATCTTCTAAAATGTATGCAAACGCAATTTATGATGCTAGTGTAACTAACCTTCCCAATAATATTTTGCAGTTGAAGCTTTTCTTTTCACAAGGTGATTTTAGAATAGGTGGCAACATCCCAAGTTTAAATTGGTACTTAAATGCACATGGTATATATTTTGAATAGGTAAAAAATTACTTTTTACCTCCTTCCGGATATGCCCATTCCTCCTGGTATGTCTGTTCTGTGATATCAGATTAATCAGGATGCCTTAATTGTGCATTCTCTGTGGGCGTGGGTGTTCATTGTCTGTACGTTAAAGGGTTGAGTGTCCTACCTGTCCTTATATAATATGGCCACTGGGCCAATCTGTGCCCTAGATAGGTCAATTGAAAAACATATTATCCCAGGGGAACTGAAATGATTTACGCAGCCCCTTTCCAGTGCCCAAAAGCAAAGGGATACAAGTTTAGGCCACCACAGCATCGTGCAGTCCTGCTTGCACTTTCTACCCCACCGAGATGTCTGTCTGCCATGCCAAGCTCAAACTGCTGGGCTAGCATTTCCACAGCCCTGCGCAAAACAAGCTGTTGACCTGAGAGCCATGGGAAGGACCTGTCACCAACAGATGCTGAGGACCACCGCTGCCCCTTCAAGCCAGCGGGAGCTCTGTGTGCTTCACACAAGGTTTTAGCAGTGTCCCTTATTCCACATGTGGAGTGTACTGTGTCAAACACAGCTCATTTAATTTGTGCCAGAGACTGCGAAGGGACCAGACTAAGCACTTACCTAGGGCCAAATTCTCAAAATGGAGATGCCCAAGACTGCAAATCAAAAAATGAGGTATGTTCAAAAGTGCGCTCAGAATTGCATGCAGTATTAGTACAATGTGTCTTTGCTATGCCCTTATTATCTTGTAGATATATAGTGTAATTTATGCTAATAGACTGACTCTCAAATTTACCCTTGCTGTGCTAGTTACTTTTTTAGAAAGTACAAATGGAACATTGTTAGCAAAGAACCAGAAAAAAATGGAAATAGAGGGTGAGGGGAACAGCCCCTGGTTATCCAGTGCAGCCTTCGATGCACAGAAAAGTGCCTTATATTTTACTCTCCTTATATTTTCTAATGCTTTTCCAATTTAGTTTTAAATGCATAGGGCTTCATGTGATGGGGCTTCTCTGCTTCCCATGAGAAATTGCTCCAGAGCTGTACTATATATTTTGCTGTCAGGAAGCTTTTCCTGATTCTTAACCTAACTTGTTCGTTTGTTAACTTCATCCTATTACTCCTACTTATATCTCCTTTGTCAGCCTAAATAACTTTCCCACCCTCATTTGATAGCTGTACCCTTCAAACATTTGTAGCATGCCATCCTGTCCTCCCTACTTAGTCAAGCTACACATATTTTGTTTTTTTAACTCTTTTTTATCAGTCATTCTTTCCATTCCCTTACTCACATTTGTTGCTGTTCTCCACACAGTTTGCTCTTTTGTTCAGACCAGAAAGCAAATGATATTCCATACGCATGTTTCTCTCAAAAATGTTATGCGTTTGTCTGCTTGCCTCCTGTGTCCACAAATTATCCCCTATGCAAGATGAACATACAGAGGGAAGCACAAATGAAGGAGGCAGGATTTGCATAGGCATGGAGACTGTGTTGGAGTGACACAGAATGCTAATAAAACAGGTTTAAGGGGTTTTTTTATGTACATTTTTTTTTCCATTTGACTTTAAGAGATCATCACTCAATGTTATTTCTTAAACTGAAGACTCTAAGGCGAATGCTTTGACTTGATTTTAAAGACATTGAATTTTTTCTGCTGGTATAAATAGTATGGACACAGTAAAAGTACTTGAGAGAGCCTAATGAACCATTTCTTACACCCCATTACCTTTAGTCTGATATGACTGAGAGTACGGGCACTAATTATCCTCTCTTTCACAGGCACCGACATAGATCTACAGTAGGTCTTAAAACACAATATTCCATACAACTCTTAACAGTTCCTCATGTAATACATTTCTGTATTTTTTTCTAATCGAAATTTAAATTAGAGCCATGCCACTTCCCATCTACCTGCCACTTATATATGTTTTATGAACAATTCTTTAAGATGATTTCCTACCAAAAAAGTGCAAGTAGCACACAGCCAGTCACAGGGTGAGTCCTAAAAATTAAAGGATTTTTCTTTGAAAGGAGTGAGGCAACCATACTGCTCTAATGATGGAGCACGGTGAAGACTCACACAGGAAGGCTGCCAGTACAGGGAATCAAGGGAGTGTGAGACAAGCGCAAGATCAGAGCTCATCTCCCCTGGGTCCCTCAGAGAATGGAAAATTGCTTTTACTAGTTTGGCTTGCTCTTCTGTACAAGCACAGAGTGAGGAGCAAGGCTGATCTAAGTGTACAGGATATCATGCATCACTCTACATTGCTTTGCATTTTGCAGAAAGCCTTGCTAAGGCAATGCAGGTGCATCAGGTGATGTGTAAGCCCTGTTGTAACCAGTGGCTATGCTTTTGCAAATTATTTATTCTTCTGTTGGACTTCCCAGGCTCAGATCATGTGAGGAAACCTGCCACCCCACTCCAAATCTTACCCTTGTGATCCACCTGGAATGCAAAGTGTAAGGTGCCAACACCTCACTCCTGGGGTAAATGCTGCTGCCAACTGGAGTGTTGATTTGCACGACTGTAACTGAGCTTGAACCTTTATCTCATGTCAGATGGAAGATGAAGTTTTCTGCTGGTTAACGAGGAAACACTTGGAAACATATGAGCTGCATATTGGGATGCAGATGGTTCTATAAGACAGTACATACATTTATAAAGGAGACATGTAAGGTCATTGGGAACCATCTGCTTTAAATATTTAAATGTCCTTACACTAAACGTATGAGTAGTTTTGCCCTGGACTTGTAATATTAGCCATCTACCAATTTTTTATAATAATGGTGAAACAAAAGAAAAATGGGAAGGTGGGAGACAAGGCATGGCAACCAATTTACAACATCTGGGCCCCACACAGCCAGCTCAGAAGCAACTCAACCTGTCCAGAAGCAGTTTGCACTCTTTGCAGTGTCTCACCCCCATGCAGAGTGTGTCTTTTGGGAGTGTCCTGGGATCCTATGCCCTGGACAAAACGCTGCTCTGACCCTGGAAGAGCAGGCACTACGCAATCTAGGTATCGGGAAATTCCTCCTCCTTGTACAGGGTGTTTCTGTGAAGGGTAGTTTTGGTGTGATGTGTCTCATCCAAACAGCAAGATTTCTGAAGCTCCTTTCCTTGCACTAGTCGGTAGCCTAACACAAGTGAGCACTGGGGAGTTATGGCTTCAGAAAACTGCACTGATTTCTCCAAGTAGGCTGGTTCCCACCTTCTTTCACTTACCCCCAGTAACAAATCTAAATAAGCCCGCTGTCTCACTCTCTCTGTGTTGTACTCCTCACATGGTTTGAGAGCATTATCCTTGCAGGCAGCCACAGAGAAAGTCATCACCTTTAACCGCCCTCAGTCCAAGCTACACAGACCCATGCTATTTGTGTAGACAAATATAGCGTTAAATCATTTGGGTCCTCCCATTCTTTTGAAGTATTTTCCTCTAAGCAGAACCCCCCAGGTGAAGAGAGAGGGGTCCTGGGAATGCATGCCCCAGCCCTGGCTCTCAGCTGCACTTCTGGGGCCAGGGAGGATGATGCCCACAGCCCTGCAGTGTTCCCAAGAGCCTCCCAAGGAGGAGGAGCCTGAAAACGTCCATGTACACTGGGTTTAGTTCCTTATTGAAGCTCCTGGCACCAACACGTGAAGGCAGAGAGCACCAGCTTCTTTCTATCTCTGGGTTTCTCATCTGGGTCTCCCTAATCCACCTGCTTTGGGCTTCCTGGGCCAGTGCACCCCGTAGTGTTAGCTAACACCATTGCAGAGCCACACTGGACACGCTACTCACAGTAAGCAGAGCTGCTGCTCATGCCTGTGTCCTCAGGAGACTAGTTTCTTCATGTTCTTCATGTTTCTTTAAGTCTCCTCCACAATCTGACGAACAGCATCAACACAGCAGTTACCAAGCTACTTTTTCAAACGGTCATCTGGATTCACATCTTTTGCTGGGAATATACATATATAATATGTATTCTATAGACACATATATGTATTATTCCTGGGGTCACACTTGCCCTGAGGTCTGTCACTGCACTGTAGTTCTTCCTTGCCAGTCTGTCTAGCAAACATATGAACATATGGTGATTAATGAATTCAACAGGTCAGATGGATTAAGTTTGATGGTTAAAATCTGTTACCAAAAGAGGGAAAGCTGATCTATTGCTCTTCTCTGGAAAGTAGTGAGGAGTAAAACCACAACCAAAACCATTCATGGGGGTTTTTTGTCTGAATCTTTCTCTCTCCAATTGCCCGGAACTGTAGAAATAGCTCTGCCTACAATTACCAAAACATAGGAACTGACCAGGACAACCTTCTCCCCAGCACAAAGCCTTGAATCATGCTATTGAAAAATACACTCGTTTGTTGTTGCTATTGAATTTCGCTGATATTATCATTTAGAGCCTTGTCTTGCGCCTACTGAAGGGAAAAGGCAAACTCCACTGCCTTCTGGGAGCTCCCATGCTCTTCCAAGTTCTCTTTGTGATCGCTTTTTTTTCATTTTCCCCAGGAGATATTAGTCTGTGTTATTACAGATTCACTACATCTATCTTGTTATCTTCATTTCAGTATTTCTGTCCTTTTTAAAGATCCCTTTACAAATATTGTTTGCGCCATCTTAATAGCAGCTTTCAATTCAGAGCAACAACGCGACTTCTTAATGAAATTTGTCCACCTATCTATTCTTGGATAATATTCATAACGAGCCCCAAATGGCTACTAAGAGAAAGAGTGAAGAATCTGAAGAGAAGAGAAGCAGCAAAAATAAAAGATCTAAAGCAAAACTGTGAGAAATAATTGCACTGCTCTGTTCACACTATTAAAAAGCATATCAGAGGAAAACAATTAAATTAGGTTACTGAGTGTCTACAGGAGTTTTAAAGCTCTACTGCCAGTTCAATTAAAAAAATACCCTAACAACAGCACACTTTCTAAAACAGATGACATTCTCCAGCAGCCTGAGATGGTCTCTGTGACACTGACAGCCTCCGGGACCTCCCCTTGTCCTTTGGAGCATTATAGTCTAGCCAGGATGATTTCAGACTGTCAGGGCCCAAACACAGCTGTTCCTTTTCTGGAAACCAAACAGCCCAGCCTTCCACTTTCTATGGCAACAACAGTGAGCCCTTCGCAATCTGACCTGCTGAGGAAAACCTGCTGTTAATTAAATGTTAATTGCCTTAATGCAGTCTGCATTATGTGGAAAAACGCAAGTTATTTTAATCTGTATTTTAAAGAATACATCTGAGGCTTAAAATGCCAGGCAGAGGCACCTTATAAATTGACAGAGATATATTGCTCTTGCCAATTTGGTGTTAGAAAAGACCCCTATGAGCTTAATAGACACATTGTTCTATTATTTTTCAGACTTTCAGGTAGACACTGTTTCAGACAATTTAATTTTATTTCAGTGAAAACCACAAATGCAGCATTAATAGCCAATTTTAAATTATATTAGGATGTATTGATTTTTTTTATTACATCAATTATTTAGTTTTATTTTAAAATGCATCAGAAGTCAGGTCCTTTCTAATTTCAACTGACAGAGTGTGTGATTTGAATGAAGTATCTTGATTCCTGGATAGACATGAACACCTTTGTGCTGCCCTCTTTGTGGTAGGCAGATGCTTGTGCAACCCTCCTCAGATGGACCATGCCACGTGAATCACTGCCAGGACCCCCAAGGAAATAGGATTGCCTGCTTCCCAACTCTGAGGGGTTTCTATAGAGCAACCTGCCTCCTTCCTGCAACCTGCTGCTGCTGCTTAAACAGCTCACCTTCTCTTAAACTACTTAGCACCTGGGCAAACAGAACTCATTGCTGCAGCAGTTTTCCTGACAGCTTGTCCCAGACTCTGCAGAGACTTTCCATCCCTGAGGCTGGGGTGCTGGGGAAGGGAGGAACTAGAAAGCACAAAATCTTCTTTGGGGTGACACAGGAACAACCTCTCCCTAGCTGCTTGCACTGGCCAAAACTCAGTTTAATGGCTGATAGACTCCCAGCATTTAGAGCTGGGAGATGGGCAATGGCTCGCTCCAGCTCCTGCACTGTCCCCACTTGCAGGGCAGATATGACTGCTGGGGTCTTCACAGGAGGAAGCTGAGACTCAGCAAGAGCCATGGGCACAAGGGTAGGAAAGGTTCCTGGCTGAGACTGGCTGAGTTTATTGCACTGCTTTTCCTCCAGAACAAGTTTATTATCGTATTTTACCTTACATGGACTGCTGCAAATACTGTGATGGTCTGTGCAGGGTGATTGCAAGTGATGCAACAACAGAGTGCTTTGGAGACGTTGAAATTTGCTAGAAGAGCAGCTTTCCCTGTGTTTGCCATGTGTTCTTTTTTTGTCCTGTTGCCAGCCATGGTGATATCTGAGACTAATTTCTAAGATTTCACTGAAGACTGGCTTGAACTGTACTGTAACTTCTCTTCCACTCTCCTTCTTATAGAAATGCCAACACACGCACACAAAAAAAAAAAAGATAAAAATTGGCTTGTTCCCATTTACATTCGGCTGACTCAAGAAGCAGCGTGGATGAAACAAGGTATCCCACAATGGATGTCTGCAGAAAATCACTGGTCGTGTAGCTATGTTGCCCAAACTGTCTTTTGAGAGGAATAATTTGGGCAGATGTGTAAAAGGCAGACCCAACAGCACCAACCATAAATACGTAACTCTCTCTCCTTTCCTTTTTTACTTATCTGCAATTTGCAAAGGCAAAATATCAAAGTTGAATAGCAGTAATGAAGAGTGAATTTCTTTGCTGGTGCAAATGGATGTAACACACTGAAGCTGATAAAGTTCCATTGGTTTACACCAGCAGCAAACACTGCTTAAAATAAGCTACATCCATGCTGCAGTGGTCTCAGGGGTATATGGGAATACTGTTTCTGTGATTTGATGCAAAACTATTTATAGCCTCAGAATTTAACCCCCTAAAAAGGAAGCTACCAGAGGGAAGAAACCAGTGGAGGTGAGTGCTGTCAGGGAAGCACCAGCACTGCCAGCACAGCCCAGGGTCCTGCCTAAACACAGAGCCAGCATCCATGGGCACATTAATTTCCCAGAGACCTGCCCCTCTCTCGACCACATCTAGATTTGATCCCCAATGTTTACAAAACTGGGGAGTGTCTTGGTGGTTTTAGACTGTTATGTGCATTATTTTTCTCATCTTAAAGCTGCCCATGTAGAGAAAAATACAGGGCTTCAGTAACAGTTACCAGCATGATTTGCTTTTATTACCTTTCTGTTCAAGACCCTTGTTTCCCCTTGTAGCATGTCAAATTGCCCCCAAAACCATATTATACAGCAGAGAAATGTCGTTCACACTTCACTGGCTATTGATTTAGTTTATTTATTGGCACAAAATCAGCCTGAGATAAACATTTTGTCCCCCATTTCCACTATTGTAAGCGATATAGTTCACTGCAAGATAGGCAAACCCCAATGTGCTGGGTCACAATTCGACATGGCTTTCTAATCAATGTGTGAAAAATTACCTAATGAATAATGGGTTGCACATTTCCACAAACAAATTAACCAGGGTGAGACTGAAACTAATGATTATATTTATCTAATGTAATTTCACATCTGTTACTAGAGCTAGTAATTTTTTTTTCTTCTTTCCATGGCATCCTTAGAATTACAGCTCAGCTTTTGAGAGACAGACATTTTACATCCGTTTAAACAGATAATGTTTAGATTTATTACATACATACTTTTAAAACCACAAGATATTTGGGGAGTCTGCTATTATTTTGCAGTACTTTGTGGGGGTTGAACTGCCTTTTGAAATGCAGTGTGGTTCTCACACCAGAGCCAGGGTGCTCAGACTCACAAGACCTCCCATACAAGGAACAGCAAGAGTGATTTTTTTTCCCAATATACAGCCAGTTGAGATACACCTTGATAATTTTTGCTGGAGTTAGGCTAACATTATTTGCAGATGAAAAAGCATGACAGTGGGAAGGAACCTCACGGGCTCATTCTTTATCTCCTTCTTAAAGTAGATTTGCATCTTCTTGGTGAAATGATCAGTTTTGTAAAACAAATGTTCCCAGAGTCTGACTGCTAACTCCGCATGGGTTCAGCAAGCGCAATTGGCACTGCAGGTTTATTTTCCACTGGGTGTTTTTATTCTTCAGGTGCATTAAAATTTTGCTTGGGCTGTCAAGAGTGGCCTGGACACCCTCCCTGGCCTCCAAAATATGAGGTATTAACTTGTCTGTTTCTGTCCCTTTCCTGAAAGAAGTGTTTCAAAGAAGGGCTTGTAAGATGGGCCACCAGGGGAGGAGAAAGAGGACAACACTGGGTTTCGTCCCCCTAAAGCTGACTCACCACAATCCCTGTGGGGGCTATAGAGACCCCTTTGCTGCAAAAACCTTCCTTCCTGTTGCTGGGGACTGTATCTGCTCTGTCACATCCGGCAGCTCACAGTTGTCTTTAAAGATGTTGCAAGAAAACCAAAAGTCTCCAAATGATGTCACTACTTGAGTCAACATTATTAAACAATTTCACAACCTGTCTCAGTCGCAGTGGCAGCTTTCATAAGGATTTATTATCCAGAGAGAGAAAAAGAGAGGGGGCTGAGAGTGCGTAGAGGTTTGAAAGTCATTGTACCGAGAGTTTAATTATTGTATTTTTCACTGAAGTTGAAAGTATTGAGGAAAATCTAGCCAATTTCATATTACCTCATTTGATTAAAGAAGTTGTATGATTGTTCAGAATGTGTAATTGCCATTCAGCACAGCTGAGCTGAAAAAAAGCTTTTTGACTTCATATCCTTAATATTTGGCAATATTTAGTAGCCTCATTGGATTAGCCAAACAAAACAGAAAATTACACAAGCTTTATTCTGAAGACATTCTGACAATTGATTTGGCTGAAAATTATGAGTAACACAATGTGTATTTCTGTTTCGATTTGTTGGGGGGGTGTTATTTTTAGTAGTATACATTTTTCTTATCAACATTAGGAAAAGTCCTCTATAGAGCCGTGTCAGATGTGGGACAATATGTAACTTCATGGGTGAATTTTCAAACCACAGGGAATAAAGCTTGACACAATATCATGTTTATTAAATGGAGAAAGACATGCAGACATCCCACAGTTGTATGCCCTATAAGCCTACAGTACCAGTTTGTATTTGGCTTCTTTATTGAGAAGAGAGACTCTAAATGTGCACCACTACAGATTATTTTTGAACAGCAGCTAGCCCTTATTCCCTTCAGTGCTGCTTCCAGAAATAAATGACCTTGTTCTACTCAGAAGCTTGTGGAACAGCTGAGGAACATTCTGTCTGGGTCAGTCTTAAACTGTTTGGTTACAAAGCAGACTTCTGGACCTCTTGTTTTGGAGGCTTCTTGTTCCACCAATTGCAGAAGAGGTGGTCCATGTAATACTAGCACATTACCTAATGAATAGTGCATTGCACATTTCCACAAATTAACCAGAGAAGCAGACACTAGCAAGTGTCTTCCAGCCTGGTAATGGTTGAGCTGCTCCCTTCCGTGGTGGCATCTTCTACAGTAGCTTGTTAACTCCCATCTGTGCAGTGAAGGACCCTGGTATAATACCTGAAGAGGAGTGTTTCTGACCTCTGGGTTGTGAATGGACTGGGTTACCACCCACTATGTCCATTCCAGCTGGAGTCAGCTCATGGAGATTGAGATACATGCTGCCGCTGGGGGATGCAGGGAGGTGTCAGTGCTAGGCGTAACCCTCTGCAGTGGGGCAGCTGGGCATCTCAGCAGCCACCCCCTTGTTCAGGGGTGACTTTGGTGGAGTTCTGGGGCATGTGGGATGGAAGTTGGAAAACAGTATGAAAATAGTGGCCAACATCCTAGAGACAAGCTCTCATGTAGCCACACTGCCCTGAACACTTGATTGCCTAAATGTACCATTCTTCTTCCTAAAATACCTTTTCTTTTTGCCCTCAGTGTGATGGCTGTAGCATGTCCTGGGGAGGCCATGCAGAGGCCACACAGGTGGAGGCCTTTGACAAGGCACTGCAAACCCAGCCTATTTCTTTATTCCTAAGGACCACCTTGACAAGGACAAAGCAGCTGTGAGCAGCCAAAGGTAGAGTTGTTTGTCAAGGAAACATTTGATGGTTGTTGATAACAAGTACCCCATTCAACATACTCACTCAATTATTTTTGCTTCTTCTTTACCCAGTGCATTTGATTCAGTTAAAGCCACTTAGTCTAAGTCAGGCTCGCTCAGTCCTGGACATATAACTCAATACAAGCAATTCCTGGTTTTATAATAATTCACTGATCACTGCACAGACATTGTTGCTGGAGAAAGTAGTGAACTCTGTTGATCAAAAGAGACAAAGGATGATGATGGAAACACAGTGCAGAGCTGTCCAGAGGGACTCAGAACATCTATACTGAAAGCACAAATGGCAAGATAACCCAAACATCAGCTTTTCTAGCAGATGTGGTCTGAGTGTCTCAGCCTGAGTCCAGAAAGAGGTCACACCAGAGAGGCAGTATAACTTCAGTCTCCGTGCCTTTTCATGGTAACCAGACTGCACCGTTTGCGTTTCTCATTTTCCCTCTGGTAGAAATTTCTCACTGAAGGTTTTGACAATTTTCAAATAATGTCATGGAGAGTGTGACAACATGAAATGAGAGTAGAGCACAATGATGCAGTAAATAGTTACATTATTAGAGAGGCAGATGCTGGCATTGAAGCAGGGTTGTTGGCCTAAAAAAAATAGATTAAGAGGGAGAAAATAGAAAAAAATCTGTGAGGAATCAGAAGCGGTTGATAGCATAATAACATTCATATGCAAGCAAGGGTTTTCTGTGGCAATGTGAATCAGCTCACATGCTAATATGACCAGTAAATAAACCATAGTAAGATTCTGGAATTGATATTATTACTCACCAAATACAACTCCAGGCCAGTGAATCATGTCTGCGATTGCATTTTGGATTCGAAGCCCTGGCACTGGATCCCAATGCACAAGACAAAATCCTGCAGCAGCACCTGAGTCACACCCAGCCATCTACAGACAACCTAAATTCAACATAAACCCGGTGCTTTGTATCTCCTATTGGCTCTTTCTTGGCACTCTTTAGAGTCCTCAGAAATATGCCCTGAGTGAGCACAGAGACACTGGTGAAATTTAGGACATTTGAACGTGCTATGGTACCTAAATTGAAGCCAGCAAGGAGTGATTTGGAGCAAGACTGCTGCAGCCTGGTCTGTCCCTTAGGCAGTCAAACACAACAGTGTCTCCTCACCCTGCTGTGAAAGCCTGTCACCCATCTCTTGTGCCTATCATCCTCTCCCCAAATGACTATAAACTGCAGTCTGAATTCAGTCCATAAGAATAAACTTTAAGAGTATCTCAGGTGTTCCTGTGTGCCTCCAGGGTCCAGTGCAACAACCTGAGAACCTGATATTCAGGGAGCCTGGGCACCAACAACACCAGCATAAGACTTGAAGAGTTTCACGTACCACTACATTGAAAATCAGCTGCAACTGCATTGATGCAGACACCCAAACCAACTAGGAATTTGTGAAAACACAAACCCACCTTTAGCAAATGCAGGAGTGCTGCTGTAATCCTTGGAAAAGCCATGGTAAGTGAAAGCTACTTGCTTTCTGGGATAATGTTGTAAAGCAGAGCAGTTGAAGAGCAATTCAGCAACTCAGGAACACTCTAGCTGCCACCATGTCAGCTGTCTGTCCTTAGATGCAGTGCATTGTAGGTCTCTACAACATGCTGTATTGTAGGTATTTCTCCACAGAAATGCAAAACGGAGAGAAAATTTCATATGTTGCTTTCTTGTGCAAGGCAGGACAGACTCAGAAGTAAGCAAAAACATCCTGTGCAGGCACTCAGAACACAATGTTAGTCTCTCAAAAGCTGTGGAAGTGATGGCCTGAGCCTACGCATAGCTACTCTGTCCAGTGTGGCTCGGCTAGAGCACAAGTGCGATTCCGACTGCCTTTGCCAGACAAGATGCTTCCCTGGGGCCATTTCAAGAAACTTGTGCTGAGGCAAACTGGACACCTTCAAGACTTTCCACTGCTACACAGACCCTGATAAGAGGCAGGACCAATTAAAACTGCACTGAGTACGTAGAATGAGGAAGGCTTTTGCCACTAAACAATTTGTGATAGGTCAAGTGCCAGCTCGTTTGAATCTTTTCTGACAGTTTGGAAATTAGAAGACCTAGATGTGACCAAGAGGTATCAAAGTCATTTCACTGAGGTTCACCAGTGGAATGGCACACATGATGGCTGAAGGCGAGGGCAAAAGGCACAGCTGGGAATGGTGTGCTAAATCCTTTTTCAGCTGGTGTGATTCACACAGGTAATCACAAGAGTATGTGATGCCTCAAAATCCTAGAGACATCAGATAAAGCCGGAGTAGGCAGGTAGATAATCTTTCATGTACAGGATCCCAAACTGCTTTACTCATAAATTCAATCTGAAGCTAGAGGTAAAATATAAGGACCAAGACAAGATTTAAAGATGGGATGGGACTTTGTGGCTTGGTAGAAAGAGCACCTCTAGAATGACTGTGCAACTGCAACGTCAAAGGTGGCCAGGATCAGAACACTGCAATTAATGGACAGAAGAGATTTGCATATTGGTAGAGACTTTGGACAGAACAAGTTGGGAGGACATGATTTGAAAAAAATTCTGAACTAGTTGTGGAGTTTGATGAGAAGGTAGAGAAGGTAACAGGAGGATTAGAACTGATGGAACTTGGCAGACT
Organism: Strix aluco; assembly: GCF_031877795.1. Lineage (NCBI taxonomy): Eukaryota > Metazoa > Chordata > Aves > Strigiformes > Strigidae > Strix > Strix aluco. Next base: position 15,807,273 of record NC_133971.1, on the reverse strand, counting down.
ACGTTACTTTGAAGAGGAGACTTAGGTACCAAGACACTTAGATGCTTTTCAAAAAAATACCTGCAACACTGGATCCTTTCAATTAGCAAATAATGGTGTAACCAGCTTCTGTCAGAGTTATAACATAAAGAAGGATGTGTATGAAAGGCATCAACAAGTAAAAGGCTGGCTTTATATTTTGGGTGTAACTGATCACATGTATCATCCATGAATGAAATCTACAGATTTACACACTACTGCAGAGACTAAGAGAGGAGGAGATAATGAATAAAGGACTATTAGAACAATTTATTGTAGACAGAAGAAGAATCATTTCCAACAGAAATGAGAAAGGTCTGATATAAGTGAGGATACAAACCATGTGATGAGTGGGTCAGAAACAGCAGAAAGCTCAGAGCAATGAGCTAATAACACAGGATCCCACATCCTTTAGAAAGCATCTCCATTGTAGCTGTCTCTACCTAGATGGGGTCCCTCAAAGCCCAGTAGGATTCTCCACCCCTGTGGGGATCTGTCCAGTCACAGTTTGGGCAAGCACGAGTTAAAATTGCACAGGAGTTAAAACAGAAAGAGCGAAGTGACAGTAATATAAAATATAGTGGAATTATCTTTTGAGTATTTCTTGTAGTAATTAAAATTTCAGGAATAAAGTACAAGATAAGAACACAAGCTGACAACGAATACAGTTGTGGGTGTTAATTACTGCTTATAATAGACACAAAGATTAGAGCCACCAACTGTACCAAGTGTAATTCTTTATTTAGTAATTTAATATTCTTTCCTGTTCATCTCAATGCATTTTTATATGTATGACCTTCTGTAGACTTCTCATTTTGTTCTCCAGTTGAAAGAGCAAAGCTGGTTAATTTCTGGTGACATTTTGTGGCCGTGTAGCTGCTGAAATACCTTTTTACACTTGGTTTTGTTTATAAATCTAAATTCAGTGTATATCTGCTTAGTGACACAAGCCTGCGAGCTGGGTGACATTGCTGAAATGAGACCCCCCTCCTTCTCAGGGACTCCGTGAGTGTATCTTGGCCTCAGGGGCCCAGGGGACACCAAAGAGCACTGTGTAATGGCTGTGTCCATGGCAAAGAACAGCTAGACCATGCTATGCCCCCTTCAAATATCATGTCTTCTGCTCACCCAGTGTATCATGACTGACATCGACTGTGCCTGTGGCACAACCAAAACCTCTGGATACAATGACATGGGGAGTCCTTGTGTTACAGTCAAATCAAGTTTTGCCCGGACTGTGATATAAGGCTGGAAGGTTAACATCACAGCCTTCTGGTACACAGGAATTTCATTATAAAGTAATGTTCAAGCCTTGAAACAGGGGATGGTGCTTCCTCTTGATTATTAGGTACCAAGAATTTGGGAGGGTGCTTGTGGTCATTCTGAAAAGCTCTTCAAAAAGTTATCAAAAAAATAAACCTTAAAAGCTTGTAAAGGAGCCACAGGGAATCATAGCTGCCACTTAAATTATATTAAAGGGCAATAAATTGAAACCAGTAAAAAAGAAATGTGTCCTTACAGGGTGCATCGTCAGCTTATGAAATTCACTGTAGCGGGAGGTCAGTGAAAAAAGTTTGCAGTTTGTTTTTTTCTGAAGTACTTTTTGGATCACTACCATGATGCTTCCAGTGCTGCGAGAAAAGGCTAATCAAACTTCATACTCCAAGGGACAAACTGTGTATGGGGTCAGGAGAGAACGTCACTCTCACAGACAGTGTATTAAGCATATTCTGCATTTTCCCTCTCGACCTTCGAAGGAGGGTAAGGCTCTCTGCAAAAGAGTTGTGTAACCTCCAATGGCAAATCCTGCACAAATGCCTCTGGATTCCTTCCTCCTGGGGAGCGATTCTCCACTGGCAGATTTCAAAGCTCGTAAAAGCATAATTTTAGCTCTGAAAAATGTGTTTAAGCATAAGCATTGATGAACGATGCAATGTAAAGGTGAAGCAGAGCTCTTGAGCCTCAAAGACGGTCTCGGGAGAAGCTGAAGCAGGCACAATTTATTGGCAGATAAGAGAGGCCACCTCCCACCCATACCATGGTACAACATCCCAGGTTGAAGACAAAGAAGGCTTATCTGTGCATGAGCCCTGGCTGAGAGGAGCGTGAAAAGAGAGACACCCTCCTGCCGTTTTCTCCCCGAGGAGTAGAAGTAAATCTCACAGAGCACCTTGTGTAGCTATTAATGCAGCCCCTTGAGCACTAGTCAAATAAAAGGATGATGGTTAATCAAAGAGAGTCCCCTACAACATCCTGGGCATGAGCCCCTCTGGCTCTTGCTGTTATTCTTGTTGTGATGAGGTGAAAAATTAAAACCCTACTCCCCCACTCCACCACCACCACCTCTGTTTTCCTCTCACAGTTGCATTGCTGCCATGGGTGATGATTGGTCCATGACATTTAAAAGGAGCCTGTGGGTCCTACATCTTTTGGGGCAAATTCCGCTTCTCTGAGTTAAGCCATGGCTGTCAGCTGTCTTGCCCAGAGATTCTGGGTACATCGCATGCATTCATAAAGTCAGACTGGCTCTCAGGCCCTGGCTCTTACCTATGGCTGAATGAGCTGCTGTAGCACAAACTGTGGCCAGATATTTGAATGCAGTTCATGTACAGTCCTCTTATTTCTTTCAGAAAAGACAGTCTACAGAATGGCGGAAAGCTTTCTGGCAGAACAATTTTGAGCACCCATCCTGCAAATCTTCACACATGCATCTGCTGAACTCACAGCCAGGTCAACATGGGCTTTAAAGGCTGCAGGATCAGGGCCTTTGCTTCATTGCCCCTTTTGTCCTAGTTGTAACTCTGTTACGGCTATCAAAGAGCTGACATAGATCTATGACATTACAGGATGCTAATTTTCAAAGATTCCTCTTCTTTTTCCTTTTGCAACATTTAGATTTTTCCTGTTTATAGCACACATGAGTGAAAAACTTAAATTCCTTTGTTCTCCCTTTCGTCTCTATGCTGAAAGGCTAAACAGGCCACGCTTCCCAGACCAACCCGCTCTAAGCTCAGCTTTAACGGCAGGCAGGAGTTGGTTGCCGTTGTCAGGGGTTGCTTTGAAAAAAATGGATCTTAATTCTAGCATTGGAAATGAAGAGGAGTTTGCTATTAGCTCTCATATTAATAATTTAGAAAATACATGCCAAATCACTTGTGTTCTCTCAGTTCTCTCTGAACACAGCTGCAAACTGCATTAGGTGCTAGGGTGAATGGATATATTTCAGATGAGATATTTGTACTGAATTATTAGGATAGTCTGTATTACAAAATTACTAATAAACATTGCTTCTGGCTCAATTTAGCCTGAACTCAGTGAACCTAGCTAGTGGTGAGAAATCAAAAACTCCGAAATACCCAATGAATGAATCTAACTAATCAAGAAGCCCTGCAGGAAGTAGATGCCAGGATTAATGAGCCAGTGGTTTCACCATGCCATGCTGTTATTTCTTCACATAAATGCCCTCAGATGAGATTACCTTTGTCATGAAAAGGAGAAAAGGAAGGTTACATACTTTCAACTGACAGGTTAACTGCCATACCTCCATTACTGCAAGATACATTTTCATGTGCAGAGATTTTTATTCTGAAGAATGAAAATTTAAAGACCACAACACAAATTAAACCACATTTTCATTTCTAGGAGCAGGGATCATTGCTGCTAGTACAGTAATATAATCTGTGCTGCAATGTTATCTGATTCCTTGCCTTGCACAAACTTTCTTCCGATGTTGCTCAGTGAATGCAATCTCCAACAGAGGGTAAGAGCAGGTTCTGCCTTCCACAGGGATTTGAGGGGAGGAAGAGAGTAGAGAGAGGGTGTTAAAGCATTTCATCAAGAGAGCAAATGAAAGGTTCTGTGACACTATTATTATGTATATTCCTTAGATATTAGGAGTGATGTTGTGTTTAGAGGGAAGTAAACCTATGTGCATACGTGCAGGTGTGGAAATTAATCCATATATATGAATGTAAATTTCAGTCCACTTGCACGCTGGATGGAATTGCTCAAATCTAAAATGCACCATAAGTTAAGCAAATAAGCCCAGTTTGTAACAGCCCCAGTGTCTGGTGTTAGCTGCTTAGTCAGTAATCGGCTAATTGCTATTCAGCATAAACGTTCCCTCTCGATTTATGTGGAATTCACTCATTTATTTTAATCACTTTACATGAATGAAGCAGAGCTGTTCATGTTGTTAGGTAGAACTGGTCAGTGTTGTTTAATTTTATCTTTTAATGTTAGCACAAGTGAGATTTTGTAGTAAAATCATTCACACACAGCCTGTAACATGTATGAGTGAAACCTGTGGTCCCCTTCCTCTCATCTATGTTAAATACATAAGAACATCATTTTAGATGTTTTATGTTGCAAAGCTTCAGCTGGTGCTAAGGGTACATATAATTTCAAAAATCTCCAGGACTCAGAACACGAAGATCTATTGCCATGGAAACAAATGTTGTATCAAAGTTGAGTAGGATCAAAAAGCTTTGCTCATAACCAGGACAACAGTTGCATTAGAATATGGAGGAAATGATGGATGTTTTAGGAGCGAGAATTAAGCTGAAGGACCTTTGTAAGTCCCCTTCCATAGAGCAGTGTTTCTTGTCAATTCAATCTTACAGGTTGCATCTCAATCCCCTGCCCCCAGTCAGAGAGAGCATTTTTCTCTACCGTTAAAAAGCACATATTTTTTAAAGATCTTCCATACTGCACTTTACAACATTCCTACATCATAAAGCTGTCTTGCTTATAGCAATATAAAGCAGCTGTAAAAATCACATTCTTGTAAACAACCTTCCATACATTTGGAAGAAGTAGAGTGAGATTTGCACTCCTCTGCATTTAAGTGGAGACCTATTTGTTCTCCAGGCTGGGAAGGGACCCCTGTGGAATCGGGAAGACCAAGGGACATCCCTGATGGGCCACTGCCTCTCCTTGGCCCACACAGGGGCACCAGTGGGATAGGGGGGCTGGGGGTACTCTGATCAGCTCTGCTCTGTAGGCATCCTGTGCACCCACATCTTTGATGACTGATCTAAACTGATGATGAATTTCAAACTCAGAGCTAAGCCTGGGTGCAGAGGGACAACTGCTTGGCCCAAGACTGGGCTGGGAAGTAGACGGAGGGCTGGAAGGAGGGCCAGGGCACAGTGTCTTCTATCCCTGGGCGTTACTATGGTATGAATTATGGTATGGGACCTGTCTTGCCTAGCCTGGCCTACCTCAGGATGAGGATCCTGTGCTGTTTCAGCACCCGCACAAGCAGACTCCTGTAGAAGGGCACAGGGCTGCTTCCTCAGGTGACCCCCAGCAGAATCACTCATGGCCTCGATCACCAATAATTTATTCTGCTTTTATTTCTCTTTTAAATTAAATATGCATACATAATACGCACTTTGGAGCAGGCAAGGACCCTTCTGCGGGTGCCTATGGAGCCGGGCACTCTCAGGTGTGTAATTAAGAGGTGTGTAATTGATGTACAAGGGGAAGAGATCTCGGTGCATTGCATAAAAAAAGGGCGGGGGACGGAAGAATAAAAAAAGAAACCCAAACCGGGCTGTACGATGCTTGCCACAGTCCTGCACTCCCCCCCTCGCCCCTCCCGATAAAGATTGCACAGGAGTAAACCAAGGGATTCCTCTTCCGTGGGATTCGCCCCGCCAGCAGCCGCGCAGTCATTTCAGAGCCGGCAAAAAGGTCTGCGGCAAACCGGCCCTCCGCTCCCGCTCCCGCTGCAACCCCAGCCCTCGATCCCCGGCCCCGCACCGGCCCCGCCGTGCTCGCTGCCCGCCCGGCCCCGGGGCAGGTGCCCCCGGCGCCCCTCCCCGCCTCAGCCTCCCGCCGCCCCGCTCCCCCTCTCTCCCCGCCTTGCTTCGCCGCGGAATTTCTTGTGTCTTGCAGTTTAAAGACCAATCACGCAGAAAGATTAACAAAAGTTTATTAGTCATGAAGTATTAAAATTGTGATAAATGAAAGGCTTCAATGCAAAATTCAAGCAAGCAAACTATCCCCAAACTTGTGACAAAGGACTTAGTGAATCCTACAGGAGGAGGAAGTCCTGTCTTTTTTTTTTTTTTTTTGCCTGCGGTTCAAGACACCTCTCATATCTCACACGCCACATCAAAATCTATAATTCTTCATATCACATACTGAAAATGATATTTATCCATTCACATTAACTTGATATAAACGTGTCCGGAAAAGTCAAGTATATATTTTATATTAGCTCAAACATTTATTAAGAAACCCAAAATGCAATAAATAAGCACAGACAATAAGTTAAAACATATCACGAATCGACCAGTATGTAACAAGAATGCTTTATCTACACAAAACATCCTATTTCACATCGTTTGTTCATTCCTCCAGCGGCCCTGCCCTGCGGCGGGGTGACCGGCACATGCAGGCGGGCGGGCCGCGGGGCCGGGCCGGGCCGGGCCGGGCCGGGCGTAGCGGGGGCCGCGGCGGCGCCTCCGCCGGCGGCAGCGGAAGATGCAGGAGGGACAATAGCAGCAGGAACGTAAAGAAATGCGTAACTAAAGGTGGGGCGGATCGGCAACTCAACTGTCACGAAATCAAAGATCCGAAAAAGGGAAGTGCTCTTCTTCTTTTTTTGCCTTTTTATCCCCCGTGTGTTTCAGGAAAAGAAACTTTTTCTTTTCTTTTTTTTTTTTAATTTTTTTTTTTATATTTTTTTTTCCCCCGACCTCTTTCGCTCTCTCTCCCGCCTTATCAAAACGGATTTGATTCTCTCTGGGGTCTCCGTACCTCTCCGCGAACCCGCCTGGCAGCCCTCCGACGGCGCCCTCGCAGCGGAGGGAGCCGGCGGCAGATAGCTGCTCTTAAATAAACCATAAAAATTAAGAAAACAAAACCAAAATGCAAATTTCTTTGCAAAGCCGGCGGGCGGCCGGCGGGAACGCCGGGTCGTGGGGAGGGAGGGAGGGAGGGAGGGAGGGAAGCAGGGCCGAGCTCGGGGGGGCCCCGATTTCTTTCCGCCGCCGGGGAGAAGGGGCCGCCGGGCGGGCCGGGCCGCAGAGGGCGGAGGGGATGCGCGGGAATGCGCGGAGGCTGAGGGGGCCCACGGAAGGAGGGGGGGCAGAAGGGGGGGCGGGACGGGGGGGGTGTCTCGGCCCACAAACCAGTCTGTTGACGTCTGATTTCAGATCCTGAGTCGACTCCCTGGTAAGTCAGGTGTGGGAAGGCGGGGGGCCGGGGCGGGCCGGGGCGGGCGGGCGAGGCGGGGGCGCGGGGCGAGGCGGCGGCGGCGGCGGCGTTGTGGCGGGACGAGGCGTCGGCCATTAGGTGAAGCTCATGGAGACTGTGTGCTCTAGTGCTTTGCGGCGGAGGGAGGCGATGCTGGTTCCCCGCCACACGTCGCTGCTGTCCGGGGAGCTGCAGAGCTGGGGCGAGCCCGTCACGTTGCTGGGGCCCGGCAGGGAGGCGGGCACCATGCCGGGGAAGGCGGGCTGGTAGAGGTGCGACTGCAGCCCGGCGCCGTTGGAGCCCGCCAGGCTGTTGGAGAGGCCCATGGAGTTGGGCGGCGGCCCAGCTGCCAGGCTGCACTGGGAGAGGGACTGCGCCATGGCCTGCTGCCGGCCCAGCGCCGGCGGCAGCGGCAGCTGCGACACGCCCGGCATGGCGGCGGCGGCCCAGCGGGTGTCGTTGGCGTGGAAGGAGCAGAGGCTGTCGCCCATGGCGGCCGCGGCGGCCGCGGCGGCCGAGGGGAACTGCGGCAGCCCCGGCGTCGGCAGCAGCGTCCCCGGGGCGCGGAAGACGTTGGTGGTCTTCTTGCGCTTCTTCCACTTGGCCCGACGGTTCTGGAACCAGACCTGCCGGCGGCGGGCAGCGACACGCACCGTTAGCCACCACCCACCCGCCCTGCGGCCGGGGCGCGGCTCGGGGAAGCAGGATCCGCCACCCCCGACCCGGCCTCCTGCCGCCCCACGCCCCCCACCCGGTGCCTCCCCCCACCCCGGGCCGTTGTCTCTCCCACGGCCGCTCTCCAGCCCCGCAGCTCCGCGCGTGTCCCCGCCACGGGTTAACGAAACCGCTGGAACTTTTTATAACGAAACCGATCGATGTGTCTGTCCCGGGACTGAGCCGCCTGCGGCCTCCCTCCTTCGGGAGGAGGCTCCAGGAGAGGAGCCTGGCCTCTCCCAGGGAAAAAAAACAAAACAAAACAAAACAAAACAAAACATAACAGCACGATAACACTAACGAAAAATAAACGACCGGCCCAGGGCTCTTGCCCTTGCCTGGAAGCGCTGGCGGGGCGCGGCGGGACGGGGAGCCCTATCCGGGCCAGTCCGCGCCGCCCGGGGCAGGAAACCCTCCCGCCAAGCCGCCCGCGTTTGGGTTTTGTTTGGTTTTTTTTTTTCAAAAAAAACCCGAAGGTGGTTTAGGTAAGCGAGTGCTTGCGGTGCCGTAAGGGATGAAGTGGCGGGTCTCGCCGCACCGCTGCCGAAAGCACCGGGGGAGTTGTGAGGGGGGAAAAACGGGTCCGCTTGACAGAGCGGAGGAGCGCAGTGCCCGAGCTGCGGGAGTGCGAGGCGTCGTGCTGCGCCCCCGAGCAGAGACGGGCGGGCGCCCATTAGCGGGAATGAACAGCCGTTGGCGAACTAAATGCTATATGAATAATCGAAAAATTGCGTTCAATTATATTTTAGGGTTAATAGTTAAATTGCGGCTACAAAATCTTTTTATGTTTCATGGTTTACTGGTGTTGTAAAGAATCTCCATCAGGTCTGATCGCCTCAGCTCATAGCTACGCTGCATATGCTTTTAAAACGTGAATGTTTCCAGTTGAAAACTAGTGCATGACAGATTAAAACGCAGGGAAAACCTGGGGGAGGTTTTGAAAATGCACACATGACAACTCTAGAAATATGTCAACCACGAGCGTTTGGCAACTTTGGACTCCTTTTAAAATGCAACTAGCCCCTGAAAATTATTAATACAACAGTGAGAATCTAATGGAGGTTGGAATCTAAAAATCTACCTTGATGATGTCTGCTGTTACAGTAATATAGACATACTGTAAATGTATTTTAAAATATATAGCCCATTTAATTACCCAGCTATAAATGGGGTAGAGAAAGAGAGAAGGGGAGACACTATCACTTTTGTTTTAATTCTTCTCTCTCTTTTTTTTTTTTTTTTTTTTTTTTATATACACAGGACCCGAAGCTTTATGAAGATCTCATTGGAATCCAGCGGATGATTAATGTGAAGATTTGGTAGGAAATCTGGAGAGCTGTATTAAAGCTCAGATCTCAGGTTCATTTCGATCAGCCAGCCGTGAACTCTGGGCCGAATTCATTACACTTTAATAGTGCTGGGAGAGGAAGAAAATGCAATTTCTCATTCCATTAGAAAACTAGAAAATACTCTCAGCTTGTCCCCTATTAAGATGTGGCAGGTGACGGGACCATTGTGGGGGACACGGTCAATGGAATTACAACACATTATTTTTGTTCGTATAAAATATTGAAAGGCAAGCCTGACTGTGCAGAAGTTATTTCACTGATTTGGTTTTTATGTAAATAAAATATTGAAAGTTAATTAATCCGTGCTAGAGACTAATGATTATGCTTATTATATTGCATTTGATCGCGTAATTTGCATGATTCTCGCATTGCTGCTTAATAAGCCATTCCAGGTTATAAATAATTCTGAAATTGGTTTCTAATAATGGCATGCTATAAAAAGAATGGTTTTATTACAGCAGACTGAAAAGCAGAGCAATATCAGACGTGGAATTGGACTCCCGTTTAAGCACCAGCCGCTTTAATAATTATTTAAATGTATCATATACATTAAATACAGATCTAAAATGAGGAGAGTCGTGATTTATCCTAGCATCTAAAACCCTTAAAAACATATACAGCCGCTGTAAATTAACTATTTGGAGCATTCCTTAATCAGTTTGGAGCCCACATAATGCAAGGAATGTGTAGGCAATCTGTTAACTATAAAGAAAACAGTAAAGTACTCATATAAGAACATAAACCAATTACTATTTAATTTAAATTTGGTCAAGGAGCAGTGATACATCGGATTGTGAAGTAAATACATTAAATAAATTATTTTGCCTTAGATTACATAATGTTAATCATTTTGAAGTGTTAATTAAGAAGGTTATGTTGATCTGATTACTTTTTAAACTACAGAACATTATTGTAAAAAATATTTAAATTGCCACTCTATTAAACTGTTTTTATCAGCAGTCTCGAGCTATTAGCATTGGTTTAAGATTATGCCGAGGCCATTAAAACACTTTGTCTTTCTTCCTACGAATTTCTTTGATGTGCTGTTAGAAAATAACTATTTCCATTTTATATTTTATATTTTACTTCATTTACCACACTCCTAATATTGAAATTGGTATCATTAACCTTTGGGAAACCCAATAAAGTTTAATAGACCTCGTTTTCTTTTTTCATAGAGTCAGTTGTCCAATTATATTTTATTTGTGAATCTAATTTCTTTCTTAATTTAAACTAATTATAGTCCTGTGTAGGCTGAATCAAATTGTTTTACTTTTTAAGAGCAGACGTGCATTTTCTGTCACATTCGAGAACGGAGTCGGTTTCCGTTCATAAAAACGTTCATTTAGGGATTTCTTTTGGCGTGTCTTTATTTAGCCGACGAGCCTGGGCTTACGGAGAGGGATTTTGAACACCGGCTGCGGTAAAGTGCGGCGGCATTCGCCGTGTGCTGTGCTGAGCAGGGATGCACGTCCCACAAGTGCTTCCATTGTGCTGGCTTTGGTTCCTTGGAAGGGACTCGCCCAGAAAGTCGCTAAATACCCTTCCATTCACAAGAGCCACATTGAGCAGTCTAGCGGTTGGATCCATCCCCCCCTTTTCCAAATTTCGTTTACATTTATCTGCCTAAGTAGTTTCTTAGGTGCCTGTGTGCAAATATGTATATGTGCGTATCTACATATATGTACTTTAGTGAACAAAGTACGCCTAGACGTCGAAGTTACTGGCTACCCCAGCCGTCCCCAGGCGTTACAAAAGCCAGTATGGGGAAATTCCGAGTCCAAATACAACTGCCTTTTACCGAGGTGCCTTTCCACAAGCATTCCCCCGGCCCCCGCCCCGACCCTCCCGGCGGCGGGCTCCGCGGGACGCCCCATCCGGGCGGTGCCGGCGCCGCGGCCCTGCGGCCGGCAGCACCCTGGACAGCGCATCCGGGGGGAGCCGCCGGCAGCACCGCGGGCAGCGGGGACCGGGGGCAACTCCCCGGCGGCTTGGGCTCGCCTCAGCGCCGAGCTACTGCGAGGACTGAGGCTCGCCGCTCTCGGGCTGTGCCTCCGCGGGCTCTTTCCTGCCCCTGGTTGGGTCGTGGAGCGGGGGGAAAGCCCCGCCCGCGCCCCGCTCGGACCACCGCGCTGGAGACGTGTAGGGGACAAGGGGACGGCCCAAGGGGACGACTGCGCGGAAACGGGGGCGGGGGGTGACCGATTTCAAGGCTTCCTGACCAAACTGTTGCCTTCAGGGGTGGGTTTCCTCCCCCGCCGTCGGGCTGAGGTTTGGGGGCACCCGCCCACCCGCCCCGTTGTGCCTGGCCTCGCCGCCGGCCGGCCGTGCCTCCGCCGGTACGCCCGGGGAAGGGGCCGGAGGGCGCGGCGGGGGTGGGCACTGCGCGGGGACGGCGGCTCATACCTGCACCCGGGACTCGGTGAGGCCGATGCGCAAGGCCAGCTCTTCCCGCATGAAGATGTCCGGGTAGTGGGTCTTGGCGAAGCTCCTCTCCAGCTCGTTGAGTTGCGCCGGCGTGAAGCGGGTGCGGTGCCGCTTCTGCTTCTGCTGCCCCTGCTGCTGCCCAGCCTGGCTGGGGTTCTGGCCGCCCTGCTGGCCTTGCTGTTTGTCGGGGTCTTTGGCGCTGACGGCTAAGGAGCTGGGGTTGGATCCCACCGTGGTGATGTCCTCCCCCGGCAGCAGGGTGGTCCCTTCCACCGTGTCCGAGTTGGGAGCCATGTCTCCCGGGTGTCCCCCCGGATCCGAGCCCCCTACGCCCAGCCGACACTTCACCGCCTCCCGGTGTCCCAGCAGCTCGGCCGCGTCTTTCATCCCTGCGGAAGCAAAGGAGCCGCGGTCACTCCCCTGCAGCAGGGCATGTATCCACTAGAGCCGCTTGCCAGCGCACCGAGCCGGCGAGAGGCATCCAGCCACCGCCGCCGCCCCGCCGCCCCCCGCCGCCCCCCGGCCGCCCGCCAGCCCCGCAGCCCGGCTTGGCTCCGCGACGCAACCCGGGCGGGGGAGAGAAAACTTTACACCGAGCAGCTCCTCTTCCTGCTTAAATAACCTGCTGCCTGCCGGGCCTCCCCTTGCGAGACCAAGGGAGGGGAAGCGGGGGAGGGCAAGTTTTGCCATGTTCAGCCTGGGTTTTCCAGCGGGGCTGGTAAAAGAAAGAGACGGAGAGAAAGAAAGAACACTCGAGCCGCCCTGCTGCCGGGCGCTTTACCTCCCCGACAGATGTGAGGGGACCTCGGTCACCCTGGCCGATCTCTTCCGTCTCCTCCCTCCGCTCCTCTAAACAAACGCGTGAATAACCATAAATAGGTAGATACAGCTATTTCTCTTTTTTTTTTTTAAAGGAAAAGAAGGAGAGAGGGAAGCGAGCAGGCGAGCAGGAAAAGGCCACCCAGAACTCCTCCGTAAATATCATCGAGCTCATCTGTCCTAAAATAATAATAATCATCATCATCATCACCATAGTAATAATGTGTAGGTATGTATATAAAAACAGGGGAGAGAGAAATTAAATGATCCACAACTCGCTGTAGATATACATACTCCGTAGGTCTCACTCTCTTTTTTTTTTTTTTTTAATGTTAAATCAAATTAAACTTTAATACAGTACAATTACTTTTAAAGGAATTAGCCCATTTAGATCGCATTAAGGTAAAATAAGGAACAAATTGTCAATTTCCTGCCCCGGCTTCCTCCCCGCTCGCCTCTGCCGTCGCCGCCGGTGCAGCCGCCGGTGCAGCCGCCGCGGGGCGGGGGGGTGCTGGGGGAAACTCACCGAGACGGGCGTCCAGGAGGTCGGCGTGAGACAGCATCGCGCACCGCTCCAGGGCGAAGGCTGTTCCCCCCCAAATTTTAGCGGCCTTAAGTTATTTAAAATAGATATAAGATATAAGATATAAGATATATATATATATAGATCGCCTAAATGAAAGAAAATTCGGTGTGTGGTTAAAAAGGGGGTCTCTTGCATTATAATGTCCTTTAGAGAGACGGGGAGGTGCTTAACACTTCAATGAACCCGTGAGCAGCTCGGCGCGGGGACCAATCAGGAGGGCAGCCTGCAAATGTCAGCGCCCGGAGCGCCCCGCTCCGCCCGCCCGCCGCCCGCCCGCCGCCGCCCCGGCCTCCCGCCGCCCCGGCCCGGCCCGCACCGCGCCGTCGCTCCCTTCCCTACTCCGCTCGCCTTCGCCGCCATCCTTCCCCCTCTCCCCTTCTCTTCCAAATGCACATTTGCCACCCTCCTCCCGCTCCGGGTCACCTTTGATTTATTGTTTTTTCTTCTTTTTATTTCCCTTTTTTTTTAATGCCTCCTGGGACCCGATTCTGTCAGGCTCCCGGGGGGGGGTGGCTCGCAAACCCAGCGCCCACCGGGGGGATGTAAGTGGGTGAGCGCGGGCGGCTGCGCGGCGGGGGGGGGCGGGCGGCGTTGGTCCCGCTCGCCGGCCGCCCCGGGGACCGGGGGCAGGGACGGCGGCGGAGAGCGCGGCCCGGCTCTCCCCTACCCGCCGCCGCCGCTGCCGGGCCTCGACGCTGCGGGGCGGAGAGGAAAGAGACACTTGCCCGAGTTCCCGCAGCGGCCCGGGCCGCACAGGCTCGCCTGGGCCCCGGGACTCCCGCCACCCCGTCCCGTCCCCGCTCGGTGCCGAAACGCACCGCAACACGGGAGCCGTGCATCGCGCGTCCCGGCCGCCCGGGGAGCGCGGCCGCCCTGGCCGCGGTGTAAAAGCCCGTAAGCCCCGTTTTTTCGGGTGAAGTTTCCAAGTTCGGCTCGCCTACAAACTCAGTTTAAAGCAGTAAATAAAGTTAAATGCTTTTTATTTTCCTCTTGAATATGTTAAACTACTTGAACAATTTAAAGAGCTTTGCACAAGTGAAGCGAACCATTTCTAATGTTCTGATTTTTCAAAGCCAGCCAACAACAAAGTTTAGATTAGTAATATATTTCTAACCAGAGTAATTTTCAAGATCATTAGGCATTTATGTAATTAGTGCCAAATCTATAAGCTTTTATTACGATTATTAGAGTAAAATCAGTATAAATTTGTACTAATTTACTACTGTTTAGACTTGGCTGTCAAGCCAAGAGGTTCTTATTGTAAATGATAACTGAGGAAATTAAGTGCAAAATTCTGTACCATTTCTGATCCGCTCCTAAACAATCCGTTTCAATTGTATTTGTAGCAGAACATAATGCCCTTTTAAAGTTATTTGACTTGTATTTTTATTTGCAAAACAAGAAAAATACCCTCTACCCGGGCACAATGAAAACTGATATTTACTACTTCCAACTTGATTAACATTGATTTTTAATTCAAAAGTGATGCAATTAAGATTATTCATTTAGTGCAAATAAAGCTTCCACCAAAAAGGGAACCCAGTGAAGTCTGTGTTAAATAACACAGCACCAATGCCTTTTTTTTTCCGCCATCCAATTGACTTACACAAAACATTGTAAATACTGCATGCGAACAGATGCAAGAGTGGTTTTGTTTGCAGCTCAGACGTGCAGGGGTTTCGGCAGCGACTGAACAAGGAGACAAAGGAACCGGCCGACCGATCTCTAGGGCAGTTTTGCTGCTGCTTTTTTTTTTTTTTTTTTTTTTTTTTTTCCCTCCTCCCTGCTCAGGCTACATTGATTCAATTCAGCTTTCGAGACGTCGGGCTGTTCCAGTGAACCTGGGTGCCCGGGAACGGCCGCTAAGAGCAGGGAGAGAGACCCAGAGCCAGGCCACAATTTAGCTGGAGAGGGAGATGAAAGAAAAACGTGGAGGTGGGGTGGGAGTTTCGGGATTTTTTTTCTTTTTTTTCCCGGTTGGATGGGGGACGGCGAAGATGGCTCATTTGTTTTGCTTTTTCATCCCTCGAAAGCTGCGGGTCCGTGTGCAGCTCCGGGGCAGGAGGGGAAGCCCCGGCGGTGAAAATTCCCGAGAGCCGCCGCCCGGCCCGCTGATGGGCAGCGGGACCCGCGGAGCCGGCGGAGCCGCCGGCGTGGAGCCTGCGCGGGGTCGGCGGGCGCCGCGCGTCGCGCAGCCGTCCGCGGCCGGGGCGGGTCTGGCCCTACCCGGGGCCGGAGTTACGCGAGCGGCCGGGGGCCGGCTCGGGCGTTTGGGGTTCAGTTTTAGGTGTCGCTACCGGCTGCAGCGTCCGGGCGCTGCCGACGGCCGC
>NC_133971.1:15759324-15786824 GCF_031877795.1 Strix aluco | reverse complement strand
AGCATGATGGCCCCTCTGAGGGAACAGGCCTGCTGGGGAGCGAAGCCCTATCTTTACATAAAATAAAAGGGATGCCGGTGGGATAATAGACTGCCTCATGTTCCCCAGGGAAATTACATGCTGGCTATGCTGTGTGACAAAGGGAAAAGCATTGTTTTGCTTTCACCCCCAGCTTTTGTTTTGTTTTTAATAGTGTAAAATTGGGCAAGTCTTGGTCTTTTGTCATCTAATCAAGAAAAACAGCTTGCATATGAAATACTAAAATAAAATAAAGGCCACAGTATTTTTCTTTCTTTGCTTATGCTCTCAGAAACTTAAAGAGGAGATAGAATCTACATTTTGTTCTCATTATCACCAAAAACATTTCACTTTTCAGCCCAATACCTGCAATAGACAGTAAAGGTCAAGTTTCTTGATTAGGAAAAAGGTCTGTGTGACATTAGCAAAAAATGTGGGCAGGCTGCGCTCCGCAGCGGGAGAGCAGAGAGTTGCAGGACCACTGGTGGCTCCTGGGTCTTCTACCATGGTGAGGTTGGGGGTTTTTTTATTACCTCTGTGTTTTCAGTGTATTTGTGTATGTAGAGCGTTTTGTAGTTTAAACTGTTTACATATACATCTGAAACAGTGACGTTTGTCTCCCATTTTGGTACTTTGTAAAACGATGGAGATGTTCCGGCACCAGCCTGACCCTAGTTCAGGATATCCTATGGATAGTACTTACGTTTATGACCATAAACACGTTAGCCCTAAGGGACAGCTCTCTTAAGATTGTAGTTTGTTTGGGTTTTTTCTTCTAGAAAAACACATTTGGGTGGTTTTGGATGATTTGCTCTGTTGGAAGAAATTGCAGATCATGTTTAGAGAAAAAAAAAAAAAATCAGGATTCTCAGGAGACTCTGCTACTGGCTGGAAACAGGTAAATAAATGTATTCTCAAAACCCACTCTTTTTCAGCTTTCTGTTTGGGTTTCATTTTCAGACCTTCTACCATGGATGCTTAATCTGCATTCTCCTCTCTGCATAGGCAGAAACTTCTCTGCCTGCAGGCCTCTCTCCTCCTGATTAGTCTGGCCAGTGGCTGTTATTTCAGTCATGGCTTACAATGTTTGAAATGACATTCTGCAAAAAGAAGTATCTCTGCCTCCTAAAATTGTCATGAATGTGGGATAGTTTTCTCATGCTCCTGCTGTAGCAGGGAATCATACAAACCTCAATGTACGTCTTGTGGATTTCTTCATGTTTAAACCTAGCTGTCCCTTCTTAACTGAACGCACAGGTTAACTATAGTAGGTGTTCCCTGTAAGCAGGATGCTATGAGGGGAGCTGAGACTCGGCACCCAGAATTTTGTATCCTCTGTTGCTAGGCAAGCTACAGGACCGAAAGTCTTTTTTTCTTTATACTCCAGTTGAGAAAAAGGTATCAAATTTTGTAATGGGCAGAAAGTACTTTGTGTGTTAAGAGGAATAGTGTGTTTGGGGACTGGAGTACTGAACAGAAAAAGTATTTTATTTAGCTGTAGAGTAGTGACCAGCCATGAAATTATTAGAGTTCTGAAACTAACTTTGCCTCCCTTATTGAAAGAGCAGCATGTGCTCATGATTGCTGCCGGTCAGACTGCAGGTGCCTCATCCCTTAGTGACAAGCACTGGGGGAACTGTACTCATCAGATTAATAGAGGCTTCCAGTCAACACAGTGAAGCAATAGCATGTCACAAGTGTGGTAAGTGGCTGACTAGGTTTATCTTCACCTGGCATAAATGGAGTCTGCTCGAGGAGGGTTACTTTCAGCCTAGAATAGTAGCTATTACTTGGATGGGTAAACTTGCATGAAAGCACACCTGCGAGTCATGTCATGAAAGAGTGTAGCTTTCTAGCCACAGAAAAGGCAGAATATGATGGCAGTGGTGGCATCTTGTAAGACTGGGCTGTAAGAGGCCTTTTGGGTCAGTGAGTCCAGCAACTCCATCATAATTACTGCCCTTTTCATACTCAGATGGGCAGTGTGAGAGTAGTTTTCAACTGGAGGTACTGGGTTTTCTTTTTCAGTGTTGGAGACAAGGGTGGCAAGGATGGTGTTATTATTAATTTCCACTCTTTGTGAGTGAGGAACTAGAGAGAAAGTCACGTGTCCAAATTGGGGAGGGAGCCAGAACACAATGTGGGGTGATCAGCAAATTGAGTTTCTGTGTGCAATGTTGGCCTCTCCGAATGTTAATAAAGTTCTGCTTCTTTCCTAAGCCTCATCATTTACAGCTAATGAAGCAGTGAGGGGCTGTGGGAGAGAGAGCCTAGTGTAGGGGATGGTGACATGCTGGGGGAGGAAACCTCCTGCAAATGGCCTTCTTTACTTCAGATGGCTCCCAGCTGTCACTGCTCTTCTCTCCTGTGCTGTCTTCAAAGTATGCCTTCCTCCTGCTCTGCAGGGGGAGAATTAGAGAGGCAGAGATAAAATAGCCCGATACAGTCAAAATAAGTGTGTTCCTTTTTGAACTCAATGTTTGAAAACAGTAGCAGCCTCCTTGGACTGCTTATTGAGATTCCTAGTGGGAATAAGAGCTCAAATAAGGCTGGTCTGTATATAAGTGTTGGTAAAACTTCCCTCACTTAGTTGTAGCTCAGAAAGTAGCTGATGGGGTGAATGTTTCATCTGGTGACATCTTTATAAGGCCTTTATCCTGGATTGCAAAGTCTGCTGTATGTCAACGTACACAGTGTATGCGCTTTTAGGCAGCTGTTGGGTTTCAGAAGGTAGGGCCTGATTCTTTCTTTGGCTTGAAATGCACATTTGGATTCAGTCTCTGCCTGGAGCCCAACTCTTGTGCATCCATAGTTAGTCTAACCACCTGATAATAGGCTCTCCAGCTCTTACTCCTCTTCATCCTGCCCTATCCACTTGGGCACTTCAGTTAGATTTACCACCGTTGACAACCTGAGTTCTAGTGCAGAAGACTTTAAAAAAACAGCTAAAGATTGAAAGTACCTTTTCATGTGTTAATCTTGCAATGTGTGTGATTTTTGCCTTGTAAGAGAATAATTGCTTCTGCGTGGTTAACAGTATTAGCTACCTGTAATACAACATACTGTGTACTTAAAATATCCTGGGATGATTTACTTCTGTACGTACAACTGTCAAGACGTTCTGAAGCTTGTGTGTTTGAGTGTAAATTTCTTAATGATAAAGTACTTCTTGCTTCTTCAGTTAAGTGTAGTTTGTTCAATCAACTTTAACCAGAGGATGGAAGTACTAAATTGAAATAATCCTGACATCACCACTGGGAGAACAAAACTTAAAACACTTAGGGTTGGGTGTTTTTTTTTTTTGTGGAAGAGTGAACTAAAGGTTGGAGAGACTAATTGATTTGCTGAAGAACAACAAAATGAAACTGTGGTGCTATTGGTAACCTGGCACCAATAGTGGTCTACTGCTCTGCCTAGTAATCACTCTAACACAAAGTACAGTTTGTCTGGCTCATCAAGAATCTGGCCAGTGTGTGTGTTTTCCTTCTGCCTGTGAAGCTACAGAACATTCTTTATATTTTCCTGTTTGAGCTTCATGAAGGAGACCTAAAACTTGAAAGTAGATTGTCTATTTCTGAAGGACCTCTATATGAAGAGTAGCACATCTCTTTGAAGTTAAGCCAGCTGTGAAGTGCTCTTGATCATAGCTGATGATGTTGCAATTTTTGAGTAAAGTTTGATATTTGGAAGTCTAAATAGAGAGTGTTGGTCTAGTTCCACCTGCACGTGTCATTAAAAATGAATAGGAGCTGTTCTGAAAGGTGATGTGTTTGGTGCAGAAAGGACTAGAATCTTCTCTTTATCCACAGGATGTGCAGATTCTTGGCAAAACTGTCTGACCTTTCTTACCTTGACTCCATTTCTGTGATGTGTCTTGATGTTGCTCTGGAAGTACTACTTTTAATGATAAGAAGATAGTTTAGTGATAGGAAGGTAGTTTAGTTTCCATGTCAGCTCAGTTCTAGGCTCCTTTGAAGGGGCTAGTATTTAGGACATGGGTTCTTCCTTCTTGCCCCTCTGTTACCCGCAGGAGAAATGACCCTGCCTTGGAACCCTTCATAGTTTAGCAATGTCCCATTTGCATATGATATTACAGGATTTTAATTGTCACCTCTGTTCTCCGAGCTGTCCTTTGTTCTTATAAGACTGCGTTTTAAAAATTTTTTTTCCATATCTTTTGTTGCATGTAGCTGTTATTACACAGGGGCTAAGTTCAAAGCCAACTGGTTGTCCTCCTTCCAGTTTAATGCAGTCTCAGCTCTGCCTGTCTGTGGAAAGAAACTGATTTCCAGTAGTAGCCAAGTGGTGTGGCCACAATCGTTTCCTCCTGGCTGAGACTCTTGGTTACCTTTTTTAAAAGTCTTTGCATGTCTCATTCATGTGTTCACATGATCATTGAGACCATAAATTCACTTGGATTGTTGTTCTCTTTTACTTGTACAGCCCCAGCACAGTGAGGGCCTAATGTGATGGCTTTTTAGATGCTATCTCTGTAAAAGCTCAATGTAGTCAGAAATGGACTAGGTTCACCATCTCACTTTATGTAGGCTGCTGAATAGCGTGTAGATAATACTGATAGTTCCTGATTTAAAATTAGTTGACCAAGTAATCTCAAGTTTGTTAGCTTTGATGTGAAAATTGCTTTATTTTGATCACTCCAAAAGCTGCTTCCCCCCCCCCCCCCGCCCCGTATCTACTGTGCCTGAGGGTACATATGGAATTTCAGAGGTCTTCAGTGTGGGTTCTCACAAACCCCCATTAGCCAGAAATGTCCAGTTAACTCAATATTCCTCAAATCAAGGTGTAGCACTCCAAAAATAGCAAAGGCAAACAAAATGAGAGTTGGTCTCTGGGTCCTTTAAAAACAAATTGGTTAAAGAATTCAGTATAGGTAGTTGTATCTTTTTTGATATCACTGTTTAAAACTTCAGTTTCATGTATACCTTCTTAATTTAAAGGAGTATAAAACTGAAGTTTACAGCCATTTAATTTGCTCAACTAAGAGTACAGTTTAGTTTTTGTTTGTTTTTTTCACACTGTTTAGAAGGCAGCTTGCTCTCTTGTGCTGGTTAGTTTTTATTGCAATTTTTTTTGAAGGTGACAAATAGTATTTGATGCATTTATGGAGGTGAGGCCTATCAATAGGTTTTGGCCATGATAAAGCCTTTGAGGGAGGAAGTTTCTTAACTCACTGATTTCCCTGGCAGGGCTTCCTAGTTCTCATCAAGTATTGCTGTTATACTTGCTTCTACACTTTTTCCCTTGAGCATTGGCTACTGGCTTTTGTGTCTCCCACCTGTCCCCCAGCTCAAGAGAGTAAATACAGCTCCCTGCTGTCACCACAGTGATGCAGCTGAGTTTCCTGCATTTGGGGAAATTGCAGGAGTTGGCACACAGGAGTGTGAGGAGTGATCTTCATCCTGAGAAAACTGCATTCATGCCCAGGGTGTTTCCCCTGGCTTCTGCTGGCAGCAGGATGACTGAGGGAAAGAGCCCTTAGTGTGGTCTGGTATCAGGAGCTGTCTGGCTTCTTACAAATCCTGTGGTGTGCTGGGTGATAGCATTCAAGCCTTCCTTTTCCAGGTTCAGCATTGGTTCAGCTTGGCACCTAGATGACATTGTGGTAGGTATTGTGTAAATGACTGAGAGTGAAACATAACATGTTAGTCCTTTTGTGGAAGCATTGATTTTTATGCAGAAATATGAAGTTTATCATCTGTGTTGAAAACAGAGAACAAATTATAAAATTGGCATATCTGATCAATTGGTTTTGAAAGGTGCCATCTTCATTTGAAAATGGAGTCTCTTTTTAAAATTTATTTTTAACCCACTCCTTTGGAAATGTGTAGAAGCTGTAAAACAGCAGGAAGCCAAGTCACTAGAAGCATCCAGAGAAATTTCATTTTATTTTTGTAAACTAATCTACCCACTCACATCTATCTATGTAAACTAATTACTTTTTTAATTAGGTAGCCTTTTTGATTGCTTCTGGAGAGCTGTGGTGAAATTTACCACTAATTATGATGGGGCAGGAGGAGGCCTCTGGATTGTTAGGAAGGATGAGAAAATTTTATTTCCTTTTGTTGAAGTGGGGAGCAAGTAGTAATTGATACATAAATAATGTGCTTATTTTTCCAATTTCAACCTATTCAGCTTCTGTTAGCCTTACTAATTGAGGCTCTTTCCGTAGGTCATTGGGTTTCCTTCCATCTAATGTAGCATCTCCAGGAACTTCAGAACAATAAGGAAACAAAACTGTTGCAAAATTGAAGATTTCCTTCTTCCTGTTAAAGGTAATGTTAATGCTGAATGGTTCTAGGTTCTGAACTTTGAGTTCCAGTGACATTTGCCCTGAAATGCTGGATAGTAGGACATGCACGCAAGTAATCTGCAAAGTTCAAGTGCTGTTTTTTTCAGTGTGTTTGAATATGTGTTTAAAAAACTGGGGGAAGGTGTCAGTTTCAGTTTCACATCTCTTCTGCTGTATACTCTGAAGCCCTAAGCCCATCATTTGAATTTATCATGAGGCCTCTTATATATAATAACAGAATATAGCCAAGATTGCACACGGAAGAGAACCGAGTAAGTGGTTCTCCTTTGTGTTTTCTATTTGTGGTGACCTTAAAAACAGTGGGTGCTCTGAGTGATCAGGTGGAGGAGGGCTGTTAAGATGGTTAGGCCATAAGCAGCATGTTTCCTTCTCCTTTCCCTCAAGCTTGTAGTCCTGCACTGAGTCTGTACTAAGGATGAGACTTTCAGCTGGATTTGCTGCTTCCCTCCCAGTTGCTTCCAGCAGGCCCTACAGTTCACTTCTAGTGCCTTGCAAGCTCCATCCTTCATTTTCCAGCTTCAGTCCAAACTTCTGGCCTCTTACCTTTGCCTGAACAAGTTGCTTGTGCACAAAATAACCACCACTGACAAGTGGGAATTTAAGGTATTTTTGTCATGACATCAGTGGTGAGTGTTCAGAAATGTGAATAGAAAGTGAGAAGCCAGACAAAATTACTTCATTTTGATCATAATCTAGTCCTTTGGTTCAGGGGGACCATTTTCAGCTTCTTTGAATGCACTACATTATAACGTGCAGTGCAAGGTCTGAAAGGTCTGGTATGTATCACTGAAATACCCTCCTTTGAGGGGGCTCTGGCAATCACCTCTTCACAGTATTCAGAGTAGTTCACTTTAGCTGTGTCACAAATCTTGCCTTTTACATTCCTGTGTGAGTGGGTGAGTCTAAAGGATGAGTGTTGCTGAGGGAAGGACAGTTGCTCCATCCACCTTTAGATGCTTTTTGCTAATATGTAAGTATGAAGCAGGATCAGCTGTCCCTGTGGCATGAGTGACAGAGCTGCCTGGTCAGGAAAAGACCTCTAGGAATGCATCTCAACAGCCTCCCTTGGAAGTCTGTTCCAGAGCTCTGTCTTAGTGGTTTCTGAGTAGGGAGGAACACTTTGGACTTTTTTTTTTTTCTCCTCACTGTAACTGAAGCTCATTGCATCTCACTCTTTCTGCCAAGCAAAAGCTTATTCCTTTCCTCCATAATCTTGTGTATGCTTGAAGACTATTTACAATTACCACCCTCAGTATTCTCCAGGCTAAAATGTTAGGATTTGTTCCATCTTTCTCAGAGAATGTTTTTCAGTCTTCTTGGTAGTTTTCACTTTTTTCTTCTGAATTTTTCCTATTTGTTCATTCCTTTAGTTGTGGCTTCTATCTGTGATAATGCTTCTAGGTGAAGCCTTACTAATACAAAGAAGAGTGGAAGGGCTGTTGCCCATGTCTTGTGAGCTAGGCTAGTGTTTAGCATATAATTCAGTAAAACCCTTAGATCTCTTTCAGAAATGCTGTCTGGCTTTTAACTTTTCCTGTGTTTGTGCAGCAGATAATTTCTGCTGCCATGTAAAATTTTGCATTTTGCCTTCTTTAAATATGTTGTTAATGAAATACAATTTTCTAAACTTTCTCCAGTTTGTCAGAAACGCTTTGATTTCTAATCTTGTCCTTCAAGATATGAAACAGCCTTGTATTGCCCACATATTAAATACACACACTTCCTCTTTCATCTTTTTTGCCATACAGTTCAGTTGAATGGAACTGCACCTTTTGGGGTGGTGAGACCATTCCATTTTAGTAGTAAATTCTTGGTAACTACCTAGTCTAAGAGGATGTACAGCCACCTATCCTACTAATGTAATGCTGAGGACCCCAGTCTGTTAGGAATGAGTGGCAGGTATTGCCCAGTAGCTAAGCATTTTCCTTGATCTGAACCCCTCTTCTGGCTTAAGTTAGACCAAGGACCTGAATTCTTTTTTTTCATTTCTTTGCCCCCACCGCTCCCCACCCCAAGAGAATGTTTTGAACTGTGGCTGCTGGATATTTGGTGGGAGAGGTCTTAGCCTGGGCTTTTAAAGCCAGTTCAGCCAGTGTTAAGAGGAGTATAGGATATCAACTGCAGCTCAGAGATGAAGGCTTTTACCAGAGGTGGAGGAGGTGGGTTGCCAAAACAGTATTGTTATTCTGAGGAAATAGAGCAGCTCTGTGTGTGGTGTTTTTTGGGTGTGGGTTTTTTTTTTTTTGTGGTTTTGTTTGTTTGTTTTTTTAAACTGGCAGATCTGTATTCAAGACTCTGCTTCAGGTTAAGCAGAAAGGATTTGAAAACAGGTCTTCTAGATGGTGGATAATGCCTTTCTTTTCCTGCTCCTAATCTTTACATTTCCTGCTGGCTAGAAACTTCTTGCTTGGTTTATTGCCTTTTGTGAATGCCATTCTGAAAGCCCAAACTTTTCCTTGCCTGAAAGTCAAAATATGACAGAGCATGTTGCAAGTGTTTGTAGCACAGGATACATTATATTCTGCAGATCCATGAGCATTAGACATCTATGAAATGCTTGCCCTTGGATTCAGTCGCACTGCGCTAATTGGTTCTGTGCTCTGCAGTCCTCTTCCTACCTCAGGTGTTTAGCAGTGCTTCTAAAAGGGATGTGTTGTACCACCTTTATTCTTCTTGTGGATTTAACCCAAAATATCTATGTACAGTTGGCTCTTCCCTCCTCTTAAAGGATGTTGGAGCCTGAAGATGTAACTTGTAGTCCTTTTTTGTAGCTAATTATGTGCCTACAGGGTAGGCTTATTCTGTTGGATGTTAAGTGTTGGACCTGATATACACTGTCCCTTCTGAAACTGTTTCAGTGGATAAATCTCCTTTTAACCTATGCTGTGTGATCTTAGTGGAATTCAGCTAATTCAACTCAATAAGCAATATTTTGATTTGAAAAAAATACATTATTCTGTCTCTTCCCTTTTATGCTAGTAAGCTATGGCCATAAATGACAAGGTACATAGAGATGCTCCTTGTGCAAGTGCTTTTGGACCAGATTGTGCTTTCCCCTGCTCCCCATACTACTTTAGTAATTCAAAATTTTTTTTAGTATAAAATTTCAGTTGTCTTATTTGTGGTGTTGCTTGGTCTCTAGTGTGGCCAATTGTAAGAACAGATTTCCATATTTCAAGGAAGCAGTACCTGTTTGGCTAACAAATAAAAGGGTAAAAGGATGCAGTGGCAGCTCTTTCCTCTGCTTGCGCTTCAGAAGAAATAACTGACACAGACATGGGACTCTAAGCAGAGGTTCAGGGTTGCAAATCCCAGACAGAGATGCAGCTTAATTATTGAAATTAGAGCTGGAAAAACAGGGGTGAGGAAGGGATTTGTGGCTTAATGGTGTGCTTCCTATGGTTTGTGCTGAAGCACGGATGTTTCTTGAATCCTCTTCTTAGGTATTCCAAGTACAACCTGTGGTTTTCAGAAGAAAATATAAGTTCTTTTCCTGGATCTTGCTCCCAGAACATAAACACCATAAAACAACAACCCAAAAGATGGTGCTAATAAATTGCAAGGCTTGCTTTTCATGCAGACTATTTTGAGGGACTTTATTTTGAGATATGTTATATTGGAGGCCTGTCAGAAACATTGTTTTAGAATTACGGTTACTTTTATGAATATAAGAAACTTACCTTCAAAGAATCCTTGGGAAATTATTGCTGGGTGAGAAAATGGTTTGTATTAATTAAAACATTTATAGTAACATAACAAAATCAACTGGCCTGTAAATTAGCCAGTTATAAGAAATTACCTGAGTGTTGTGGAAGTTTTTCAAGTGAAGGAAGGATTTTAAATTAGACGACAGAGTTTTGACACTACTTACAGTTTTGATTATACAGTACAACTGAGGGCTTAAGAATTAGTTTCTAGGTGAAGGTACCCAGTTTGTTCTGTAGTTGTATTTCAGATATTCTGAATCAAAAGGTAAGAAACTTAACTGTGCAAGGGTGAACTTAAAAGGAGGTACTAACTAGGAAACACATGATCAGAGCAGTGGGCACAGAACTTACAATGATAACTTTCAAATTTTTATCTTCAGTCTGTCTTCTCAAATCACCTCTTTTGTTTCTTCAGTCCGGGTGTAATGTGGACTCCTGTTCTGCTATGACCTCTCAGTAAAACAAATGCTTTGTTCAACTGGCAAGTAATTGAGAAATTTCTTAAACATATTCTGCCAGCAAGAGAACCATAATTGAAAGGATAGTACCTCTGTCCAGGGTGTAAAAAATGCATTAATTATAAGAGTGCAGCATGAAGACCGAGTGATAAATTAACATATATCATCATATGGAAAGGTAAATACAGCTTGTCTGTCTTAGGTAGACTTTGAAAGGCATCAGTAAATCTAGTGACAAGGTTCAGAAAGAATGGAGGTAAAAAATGTTGCCCACAGGATTTTTCTTTTTTGGAATGGTCTCTTGTGTCTGCTAATGCATACTATGTATCTCCAAAAAGAGTAGATAACTTTAAAATCAGAAATAACACGGTATTAATTGATGTGCTACTGCCTTTTGAGTTTGGGATCTGGGAGGGTAGTAACAATACTATTGTTTATGATTAATTTTCTGCATTTTACTTTGCTATGGAACTTGGATCCAGTCTAAATGATGTTTTGTCAGCAAAAATAATCTTTTTTATGAATAATGTGCATCTGGGCACTCAGAGCACTGCTGGAAAAATGCAGTCAACTGCATTATGTCACTGGATCAACTGTTCTGCTAGCATGCGTTATCTGCATGGCTCTACCAATCCACCCTTCAGGGGCTGGCCCTATGTTATTGCTGCCTTGTCACAATTTTTTGTTACAGTTTTTACAGGTATCATGCTGCTGTCCCCTCAGAAGTTAGACACTTTCAGAGGCATCTGGAGACGAGAAGTACTTTTAGGTATGAACATACTCCCCACACCTCCTTTTCAGCTCAGCACTTATTCACCACATTCCATGCGATGGCCACAAGCACAGAGTTGCTGTTGAGATGACTGCAGCTGGTTAGCTAAGACATGTAATCTGCTTTGTCTACTCTGGCTACCTTTCCTGGTGAAGGTCCACAGTCTTAGCTGGCTGGAGTGAGTAAAAAGACAGATTCTGCTCAGTAGCAGTTCATTTGTGCTGTGAACCCCAGTTCAGTGTCTGTTCAGCAGTTACACACCTAGGACACAATGCTGGTAAGAAAGTATGCATGTACTCTTATGAAACCAGAGGTGATTGGTGACAGCCAGCATGGTTTCACTAAGGGCAAACTGTGCCTGACAAATTTGGTGGCCTTCTACGACACGGTTAGAGCGCTAGTGGATAAGGGAAGAGCAACTGACATCATCTACCTGGACCCGTGCAAAGTTTTTGACACTGTCCTGCATAACACCCTTGTCTCTAAATTGGAGAGACCCAGATATGATGGATGGACCACTCGGTGCATAAGGAATTGGCTGGATGGTCACACTCAAAGAGTTGTGGTCAATGGCTCGATGCCCAAGTGGACAGCAGTGACAAGTGGTGTTCCTCAGGGGCTGGTGTTGGGACCGGCGCTGTTTAACATCTTTGTTGGCAACACGGACAGTGGGATCGAGTTCACCCTTGGCAAGTTTGCTGATGGCATCAAGCTGCGTGGTGTGGTTGACACGCTGGAGGGAAGGGATGGCATCCAGAGGGACCTGGACAGGCTTGAGAGATGGGTCTGTGCAAACCTCATGAAGTTCAACAAGGCCAAGTGCAAGGACCTGCACATGGGTCAGGGCAATCCCAAGCACAAAACACTTGTGTGTGATGCTGTAATCATAGAACCATAGAATGGTTTGGGTTGGTCTCTTCCATGGTCCCTGCCCGTGGACACCTTCCACTAGACCAGGTGGCTCAAAGCCCCGTCCAACCTGGCCTTGAACACTGCCAGGGAGGGGACATCCACAGCCTCTCTGGGCAACCTCTTCCAGGGTCTCACCACCCTCACAGTGAAGAATCTTCCTTAAATGCAAAAATCTTTCTTTAATGTAGAAAGCTTTCTTCTTCATCAGCAGAGCTTACTGTTTGCTGCTCAGAGAAGCTATTCTGAAAGCACCACAGCTTTTGTACATGATGTTTCAGTGGTCTTCCAGATCAAGCATTCTTCCATTACCCATTAGTTCTCTTTCATCTCTGGGGTTTGAGGTTTGTTTGAAAAGACTCACTCACTTTTAGGCCAAGGTGCTTTCAGGAAAAGCACAGTCCAGAACTCTTACCAGCAGATCCACAGTACTAGTCAGCTGCTAAATACTGTTTCTTGAAAAAGTAACAGAACTTTGATCAATGGTAAATGCGTGAACTGGGCTCTATGAATCAACCCCAGGCAAACTGAGAAAGATTTGGAATCAGCCCTTAATTCTATTTTGGGCTCAAAGATAAACAAGGAGTACATACTTGATAAAATTACAGATAAATTGCTTCATGGGAAAAAGGTGAGTGACTTTGAAGGGTCATTTAGTCCATCTCCTCTTTCAGTACAGATGGCTATGCTACAATGGCTTGAAATTACTTCAGATATAAGGTGCTTCTAAAGCCCATGTGGCAGGGGGGTTGGAACTAGGTGAATCTTTAAGGTCTCTTCCAACCCAAACCATTCTACGATGCTAATTCATTCTAAAGTATTTGTCGGTCCCTCACGTTCTTTATATAACTAAACGTTGTTTCTTAGCCTGAATTGTTGAGATTAAATTCTGTATATTAGCTGTTAGATTATTATCCTTACATTAAGCTGGGTTTATTTTTTTTCCTTTTTGTAATTGAGGTTAACTGGAAATATTTCTATTTTGCCTGAATATGGAACACACAGATGTTTCAGAATATCCTTTATTTGTTACATCTTGGCAGTTAGAGAAAGGCTAATTTGCATAAAGGGAACCTTAGCGAGTCAACAATAATAATAGAGCCATAGTCAAATGAATGTATGGAATGGACCCAGTGCTAATGCATATAAAGAGAGTACTGAAAAACTTCTAGGCTTCCAGCTTCACTGACTCCAGTATGGAACGTGCTTCTTTATACTCTTCAGCTTCTTCCAATTCTTTTTCATTTTCCTGGAATAAAAAATAATTTTTGAGTACTTTGAAAATAATTGACATGGGATTAAATTTAAGAATGTAACTATTAAAAGGAGAAGGCTGAGGTACTCAACAACTTTTTTGCCTCAGTCTTCACCGGCAGCCTTGCTTCCCACACCTCCTGAGTGGATGGACCTCAAGCCGGGGACTGGGGGAGCAAAGTCCCTCCCCCTGTAAGAGAAGATCAGGTTTGTGACCACCTGAGGAACCTTAATGTATGTAAGTCTACAGGACCTGACAAGATGCATGCCAGAGTCCTGAGGGAATTGGCAGATGTAGTTGCCAAGCCCCTCTCCATGATATTTGAATAGTCACAGCAGTCAGGTGAATTCCCCAGTGATGGGAAAAAGGGAAACATTGCGCTCATTTTTAAAAAGGGTAGAAAGGAGGACCCTGGGAAGTACTGACCTGTCAGCCTCACCTCTGTGCCTGGGAAGATCATGGAACAGATCCTCCTAGAAGCTGTGCTGAGGCACATGGAGGACAGGAAGGTGATTCGAGACAGCCAGCACGGCTTCACCAAGGGCAAGTCCTGCCTGACCAACCTAGTGGCCTTCTATGATGGAGTGAGTACATCAGTGGACAAGGGAAGAGCTACAGATGTCATCTATCTGGACTTCTGTAAGGCCTCTGACACGGTCCCCCACAACATCCTTCTCTCTAAATCGGAGAGACATGGATTTGATGGGTGGACTGTTCAATGGATGAGGAATTGGTTGGATGGTTGCATTGAGAGGGTAGTGGTTAATGGTTCAATGTCTGGATGGAGATCAGTGACAAGTGGTGTCACTCAGGGGTCTGTACTGGGACCAGTACTGTTTAGTATCTTCATCAACAACATAGACAGTGGGATCGAGCACATCCTCAGCAAGTTTGCAGGTAACACCAAGCTGAGCAGTGCAGCTCACATGCCTGAGGGACAGGATGCCATCCAGAGGGACCTGGGCAAACTCAAGGAGTGGGCTCATATGAACCTCATGAGGTTCAGCAAGGCCAAGAGCAAGGTCTTGCACCTGGGTCAGGGTAACCCCCAGTATGAATACAGGCGGGGGGATGAAGGGATTGAGAGCAGCCCTGCAGAGAAGGACTTGGGGGTACTGATGGATAAAAAGCTGGACATGGGCTGTCAGTGTGCACTTGCAGCCTAGAAAGCCAACTGTATCCTGGGCTGCATCAAAAGAAGCATGGCCAGCAGGTTGAGGGAGGTGAGCAGGTGGGGAGGAGACCCCACCTGGAGTACTGCATCCACCTCTGGAGTCCTCAGCACAGGAAAGACATGGACCTGTTGGAGCAGGTCCAGAGGAGGCCACAAAAATGATCAGAGGGATGGAACACCTCTCCTGTGAGGACAGGCTGAGTGAGTTGGGGTTGTTCAGCCTGGAGAAGAGAAAGCTTCAAGGAGACCTTATAGCGGCCTTCCAGTACTTCAAGGGGGCTGGTAAGAAAGATGGAGATGGACTTTTTAGTAGGGCCTGTTGCGATAGGACAAGAGGTAATGGTTTTAAACTAAAAGAGGGTAGATGCAAAATAGATAGAAGGAAGAAATTTTTTATGTTGAGGGTGGTGAGACCCTGGAAGAGGTTGCCCAGAGAGGCTGTGGATGTCCCCTTCCTGGCAGTGTTCAAGGCCAGGTTGGACGGGGCTTTGAGCAACCTGGTCTAGTAGAAGGTGTCCCTGCCCATGGCAGGGGGCCTGGAACTAGATGATCTTTAAAAGGTCCCTTCCAGCCCAAACTATGCTGTGATTCTATGAAACAACAGATATATTGAAAACACTAGTTCTACATGACTCAAAAACACAGGTAATGTCTTTTGTCCTACTTAAGGTCCAGGATAATGGCTGTCATGTGAGAGTACACTGGATGTATGCATACTTTTTATTTTATTCCATTAAATATTTAAAACCAAGGACAGCATAACTGGGACCAGTAACAACAAACCTTGGAACAAGAGTACTGTTAGGAAGAAGCTTAAACAGATTGACAATTGAAAAAACATACTACTACTATACAGTTGATTTTAATAAAAGCATTGAAGGTGAGCTAAGCACAGAAAACAACCCTTAAAGACTTTCAAATTCTTAACATCAATAGTAATTCCTCCTATTCCTTGTTTTAAGTTTGTACAGTACCTTGTATGGATCAATAGCTTCTGCACGCCACCGAAATCCAGACCAGCTAACTGTTAAGTAACTAGCTGAATGACAAAAGGACCCTAAATCCTGCCAGGTACTGAGCATTTATTTTGGAAAACTACAGTAGAGGTATACTACCTGAGGATACTGAGTTTTCCTTTGAGAAGGGATTTGCATTTCAGCCATCAAATGTGTCTGGGGCTTAATTTATGGTATGTATTTTTAGCCTCACAGTAGCATTTACATGTATAGCTGAATTCTTGATGAGAAGGCAGCTTTTAAAATAAGAAATGTGATGATCTCCAAACTCAGTATAGTTTCAGTGAATCTATTTGTACAAGATACTATTTACTCCTGCAGGTACTCATATCCTAAAATGTGGCAATAGTGCTCACCTCACTAATAAAACATAAAGCAGTACTCAGCAAGGACTCAGCTGTGTTGTTTCTTGTCCATAGCATAATAAAAGTAGTAAGCAAAGTGTTTTGACTATTTCAGTTCACTACAAACATATTATATGCATCTGCATTATGTAGAAAACTACCTAAAGCAGGTGCATGTAACTAGCACAGGAATTCAGAGTCCATTCTAGCAGTTCAGTATTTCAGTGTATGTTAAGTGTACACTCCATTAAAGACAGCTTCAGATATTCTAACACAGTTTTCAGAGACTGAAGACCAAGTCTGCAAAGACATCTAAAATGAAATACTGGTATGTTACAGGATGCTAGTCTTGGGACCTATAAAAAGTAATTCAATCCAGTTCCAATATGCTGCAATTGTACTGCAGACAAGCATTCTTATCCAAGTTCATGAAGCAACAGCAGCATTTCTTGATCAGTGGGTTATGGTGCTATACTTACTAGTAGTTGAGTAAGATCTGCATGTGCAACTTCTAATCTGCGCTGGCAGTCTGGAATCATCATCCGTGACTCCTGTAAGATCTCGATCTGTGAAAATTAGAAGTCAATGAAATGAGAACATATTACAGATAGGAACATTATTTTTTAAGATAAATCTGAAAAATCAGTAGTGCAGTCATCATCTGGGAACTTCAGAACACATGTACCTATTTTCTGAAAGGCTTTTTTATTAAAAGACACTCAGCATAATTGCTTAAAACTCTGCTAATTTACAGGACACTTCCATTTACTTTGTGCTTAATTAAATATAAAGTATTAAGTGCAAAAGAGTGTTTAGAATAATTTTCCCCTTAGAAGAAAAGTACTGCCTGGTAAGCTTTCCATACAGCATTTGTTAAAGAGGCTATTTAAACAAACTTTCTCCTGCTGTCGTGAAGAAGCTTCATCCAAAATGGGATCAGCTGGTTATATAAATATCTCCTGCATCTTTTGGGTAATAAAGAAAAACAGTGTTCAGATAATACCACATAGAGATAATTACTGCATGAAAAAAGTTATTGAGTTATTGATCACATTGTGTGCACACTGCAGGAGGCTCTGACTGAAAGACAAAGGTAAAGAAAAATGAAAAGCAGAGACCAGCAGGCTCGTATTTTTGATGCTTATCATGCATAAAAAGTTATTACTTATCCTTGTGCTTCATTTTAGGAGAAAGATTATTCTCACCATGCACTTTGAACAAAATTACTAAACTGGCACCCCACTGAATCTGAACATCCTGCCTCCTCCTACAGAAAACAACTTCAGATTCAAACAAGGGAACATTTATTTCATAGAACATTTCTGGATCTGAAATCCAACCACTGAGAAAAAAAGGTGTACAGAGTTGTTCAGTAATGTTAAATCTATTTAGAAATTAAAATCAGATATTTAAATGTGAAACCTCTTCCGCATTCAGGATAACCTGCAACAGAAGGCATTCCCTTTAAATGGCTTATTTAATTCTGTCATTCCTATGTTGTATTGTCCCTTCAGTATTAATGCTGCTGTACCGAAGGGTCATTGTAAAAGGGAAGATAAGGCCTTCCTGTATGCATAAATACATTCTTACCTATAGCTTATGTAGTAAGACATTATCACCATGTTTTTAAGTGTCATATATTTAAGTTCTTAGTTCAAGTCATTTTTGAGAGAAAGAGCTTAAAAACTTTGTTTCTAATTTTCTATCAGAGAATCTAGGGCAAAACCTGTCCACTTTAATGAAGCAAAGACGGGTGACAAATTTAGAAAAAAAAAGTTAAGCATCCCCAAATTCTAGTTCTCATTGGTATCACTTTTAAGTGTTCAGTGTTGGACTGTACTAAAAATAAGACTAGGAACACTGCATATTACATTTCAGCAGTGAATGAATAAATAAAGGTTTGTAACTTCCATAGAATGAGGGGTGCCATAAACTGCATGAGATGATGCCTTCTGCTTTATGTAGTAGAATTTGTTCTATAACGAATACCTACAGAAGTGAGAATATCCAATAATGACTTCCTTGGGCCCGCACTGCTAAATAGTTGTGTATTGTAAAGCTGGTAGATGATATGAAAAGTAGTAATTTATTTGATATGTGCAACTCAATGAGTGATCTGGAAAGGCATATAAACCTAGAAACTCTAAGCTGTAGTCCCAACTGCTGTAATAAAAGTACAAAACTATCCCAATCACTCTGTTCAAACCAGAATTTGACTGAGATCCAAAGGGATACCTGAGTTTTATTTACATTTGCCTGCAGTTATGCAATAATAAATAAAAAACAGAAGGACGATAAATCCTGGAACTATATTCAGTAGGTGCAAACAGTTGGAGACAAGAATAGGAATTCTGTGGAACCAGTATTATTAGTTGATTACCAAGCCACCTATGCAAACCCTGATAACTTCTGCATAGAACACATTTTTTCAAGTAATGCTGCTAATCCCAAACAGACCATTTACTGTTACAAATGTATATAATAAAGCAAAGTCAAAAGTTCAAATAATTTGATAAGCTTTAGGACTGGAATTTTTTAAATGTTTGCTCTCCCAATTCTATCAAACCTTCTGACTGAATTCTAAGGAGTTTAAATTATAAGCAGGTCACAGAGGAAACTATTACATGAAACTGATCTAACTTTGCAAAGAACCATAAATATCTGCAAGGTTTCTGTGAATTACAATGCCAACAGAAATATTAAAAAACTGGAGTAACTGAAGTGCATCTAAATACAGTGCTAAGACAAAAGCAATAAAGCACAAAAATATGTATAGGGAGAAGCAAATTGAATTTGTTGTCAATAAGTGCACATAGGACCAAAAGAGCTATTGTGGCTACAGTGAGGATGACATCCCCTTTCCTTTGAGTGTACTGAAAAAGCCAGTTAAACAAATCTCTTCAACTGGCCACACTTCTAGTCAGTTGTCTTTCATGACTGAAGGTATTTCTATTAAGGGAGCAGATGTCTATCTTCCAACAGAAAGCAGTTTCCTCAGATGTGATGGAGCTCTCTTAACTGCTGGGCTGTATATAGTCTATTTACTAAACATGATGTGGATCAAATGTCAAAAAACTGGTGTGCATAATGCAGTATCAGTAGCCTTCAATCTGGTTTCCATAAATTCCCAATTGCAGTGACAGGTAAAGCAGAACAGAGGCAAACATACAGATCCACCTACCAGTTGCTTAAGTGGAAGTGCACCGTAACTAAAATCGGACCATTACTTTACACATTCAAAATAAGCACAAAGGCTAAACATGACTCTATGAGAAACAGCTGAGGTAATGCCCAAGGCATTAAACATAATCAACTTTGATTTTTAGCAGGTCCCACAATGAAAGTTCAAAGCTACTGTTTTAACCACCCAAGCATTTAGACTGAATCAAATTTTTGATAATTTAAGAATACAAATAAATATTACTGCGTATGAGTGTCAATACCAAGTATTCTGCAATAGGAAGCAATTTTGCTGAGACTGACATGTATTATATAATGGGGACAACAGTTTTATCAACTTCAGAAAGATGGAAGCAGGGGTGTTTATTTTTTTCCAGCTGACCCTTGTCTAACCAAGAGATTTAGATATGCAGATCTACAGATAATTTGAAAATAACAATAAGAACACCTCCATAGGTCTCTCTAACCTTCCTTGATCTTAGAAGCCTAATAAACTACTGGACCACAGGGTATAGTGACAATATGGTTTCATATGACAAGGAGTGGTGTTCTAAACACAAGAGATAGGCTAAAAAACATGATAAATGTGAACAAGTCATATATGTACCAGTTATGTACACAGACATGACTATATATTCATGCTTTTGCATACTGCCTCCTAATCACTTGCCCTTTGACTGTTGCAGACAGTCATAACAATATGGATCTACGCAAACATGGTAGGGAGGAAGAGAAAAAGACATGCAAGTAATTCAGTTTGCTAAAAAAAGCACTACTGTTTTTTTTACAAACTTTCTGATGAAAAGTTCAAACATAAAATCCATTGACTGATTACCACCACATCTGATGGAAGGACAGAGACTCAAAAGAAAAAAGGCCATCTCTAAGTATCATGAACACCAACGATTCCAAAATTAATAATCCTACTAAGGAAGAGATTGTAGCATAAAGTAAACAGTCATGCTAGGGCTACTGATTGGCTAATCAACGTATTTGTAACTTAAATCCATAGTATGGTATTATTTCTCGCCTCACTAGTAACCAGGGAATATAAAGGCACAATGTGCTGAGCCAGGATGGTGGTGTAGGGACACAGGGAGTAGGACAGCATACATGATGTAGAAGAGAGCTGGGCACAGGGAAGGCAGGAACTCAGAGGAGATATGGCATTAAGGTGAATACAGAGGGAAGAAACCCCAAACACACACAAAAATTGTAAAAGCCAAATTTTATTAGTTCTACTTCTTTTGAAGCAACTTGTTTTATTTTCACATAGCAGACCCAAAAGAAGCTTGAGCTATCTACAAATACAGGATGCAAGAGGACACTGCAGTCCGTTGTAGGTCAGTTGCCAAATACATTGATCAAAACACTTCCAAAGGACCACAAAGAAAAACTTGCAGTAAAGAATTGGAGAATGCTGTTTTCTTTCTATAGTGCTTGAGTGTTTCAAGAACTGAAATGGTCATGTATCAACCACAAACCATCTACCATTTCCTCCTAAGGAGGAAAAAACTGTCTAGATCTAATGCCTCAGTATTTCAAATGAGCTTTCTCTGCAGCTCCTCTCAGGTGAGGGCTAATCCTGTTTCTTCTAAAGCAGATCACTTTAGGACATAAAAGACAGAAAAGCTCCTTTGCTGGTTTTGGAAAATAGTTTGTCACTGGCTGTTTTCCACTAATGTACAACTGTCAGGTTTTCTTCGTTGTCAGCAGTGGGGGGAGTGGAAGGAGAACACCACAGACTTGAAGCTAAAAAATGGATGTACTTTTCAGAGGACAGAAGCAAAACTCATGTCCTCCACTGAAAAAGTTTTTAATCAAACAGACTGTATTATAAATGACAGATATTGCTCCTTTAAAATTAACTTAGAGGATGATAATGGAATTATCCATTACAGAAAGTTGTCATTTCATCAGCAGGCAGGTAATTTCCTTCCAGCAACTCAAAATTCCACCTGAACCATGTTGATGCAAGTATAAACTTCACCTTGTCAACAGGTGAGAGGTGGGAAACATCTGAATGAAGAGGTTTCTTTGGAAGTGGCACAAAGAAAACACGACAAAAGAGACTTGCTTTCCCAACAGGAATGGCTCAACCTAGTTAGAACAAAGAGCCAAGTTTTCTCTCTGCTCCTCCCCCCCATCTTTTTTCCAGGGCAAGTTATGCTTGGGGAAGAGGCTGAGGGGGTTGGGATTTTTTTGGTTGCTTGTTAAGATAAGATATAGATCCTGAATCTGTGCTTAATGTAATGGATGCTTTGCTAAAAGGTAGCAGGGTGGTTAGGAGATGTTTTAGAATAAGCTTGAAGGGAAGGAATCCCCCATCTATTTTGTGGAGGTGAAATACAAAATACCTGTGGAAGTATTTCTGCTAAAATTGGAACCAGAACAGACATGGAAAGTTCCCTAGATAGACAGAAGGAGAAAAGTCAAGTCTAGATCTTTTCCTCCCTCTAGAACACAGGAAAAGTGAGCCCAGCTGAAAAAACTAATCATGTCCCATCATGGTGGCAAGTCTCTTCTACCATAGGAATGCTGCCATACTAACTTATTCCAAATACTGCATGAGTGCCTTTAATCTTCAGCATAAAGTCTGGAATCCAAAAGGAACTTACACCTGCCTACATAAAAAGGAAAACAGTATTTGGAAAACAGAAGGGAAGAAGGAAGATCACAGTGATGATTTTTTACCATTTGGTCTCTTTCAGAAAGCCCATCAGGCAATAAAAACAAAGTTTGAAAGCACTTTTAATACCAGCTGTATGTTAGGAATATTATCCTGTACTTAGTAGAGAGAATTCCAAGCTGCTAGCTTTTAAGGATACAAACTCTGCTTGTTAAGAATACTGTCCAAATATATAAGGGGGAGCACTGGACTCTTAATTAGCATTTCCACTGCCTCCTTACCTAAGCAACCAGAGCTAGAGTTGAGATTAAGTAAAGATCATCCATTCTTAGGAAAAAAAAAGTATGAAAATAATCTTTACAAACTTTACAATTTCTTTTCAGTGAGAACTCATCGAGAAAATAGATTAGCAACAAATTGTCATCTTTCATAATAATTATCCAAAACAATATACATTGTTTCCAAATGTATTTCTTCTTAGCTGTTTCAGGACATACTCTACCATTCACTCAAAAAAGCAAGAGAAATACCACTGTTTTCACTAATACTTGTAAAAAACTGTGTATTAGCAAGATGTACTTTATGTATTCTTATCAGTAAAAATGCTGACAGTTAACGAAACCAGCAGAGTATATCTACAATCCCACTGAAAGGAAATAAGAAGTAGGTATCTCAGGCTTTTCCCATACTCACAAGCCTCAAGATAAAAGCATGAGCTGGGAAAGGATGTTTATGTACGAGACACATCAACCACTACAGAAATAGAGAAGCGTACTGGTTCCTATCATTAGTCTGCACTCATGAGTCAGCATATACCAGCACTGCAAGAAAACTGTCCTTGTTTTCTCTGATACTGTATCTGCTCCTCATTAAATAAGTCTTTCTGGACAGCACAGGTGAAGGCTAGGATCTAACAACTGTCAACTACCCCAGCTGGTCATTGCCTCAGAGTGCCTAGAGATCACTTGAGTTCACAGGAACCACAAGCTGCACCACTGCATAAGGAGTTAGGTGAAAAATACTGAGTCAAACCCTAACTGTTTTACAAAGGAACTGATCCCTCCTTACAGACCAGACACACCCTAAAATCTACATATGCTGTAGGAATGGTACTATTAATTTTAAAGTAAAATTTTCTGTAGTCACTTCTGTACTATGAAACCCTATGTTCTACTGCAAAGTTGTAACTAGAAAGCTAAATGAGAATAGTAGTACATCAAGAGGTAGTTAATGCTTTTAAGCTTTTTAGGCATCCGTCCCTCAATTCTGGATCAGTTTGTATATACATACCTGATTTAGCTGATATCTCAGCTAAAATAATAGTTAAAATTATTCTCCTAGTCTCAAATGAGTGAATTCATTCCCATCCCCCAAATGTTGCTTTTCATTACTGAAATAAAGACTACAATCATATTTTTAAATAAATACAGTTATTCAGATTAGGAATTATTAACTAAAAGCAAGTCTTAGAATGTGTAACTACATATAACTTTCCTGAAGAACATCTCAAAGTATTAACCCTATCCAAAATACAGTTCTGAGCAAACTCAAGATTATATACAATTTTCTTTAGAGTAACAGATTTGATCCTATGAAAAGTGTGCACATTCTTTCTGAGCCTCCAAAATCTTCATAACCTAAGATATTAACAACTTACAGAATGCAAAGTGCACTAAAAGAACAAGCGAAGATGTCACTGGAAGAATTGATGGCTTTCAAAGTGGATGAGGTAATTTCTGAGTGAATCAAGACTGTTCTCTGTGAAGGCTTTTGTCACTGCTCTCCAAGAATACCTTCAAGTAGTGTGTAACATTTCACTTCACAGCAGAAGTTCACAGCCTCCGCTGTTTTTGACTTTGATGATATCTTGCAGGTCACTGTGGAAATACCACAGTGCAGTCAAATAATCTGATGAATGGGGGACACTAAAAATGGGAATTGCATTCATTAGTTCTTGTTAGCCCCAGAGGATCTTCAGAAAGACTACTA
This sequence comes from Strix aluco, assembly GCF_031877795.1. Taxonomy (NCBI): domain Eukaryota; kingdom Metazoa; phylum Chordata; class Aves; order Strigiformes; family Strigidae; genus Strix; species Strix aluco. Next base: position 15,763,042 of record NC_133971.1, on the reverse strand, counting down.
TTTTGAAGGATCGTAGAGTCTCAGTCAGTGGTGAGGCAGAAGACAGCTCAGCTCTATAAATACAATTTCTTATTTTTATTACAAATTCTTGATTTGTACTTCTTTCCCATGGCATAATGAAAGCAACCAAGTTATACCTATACACCAAGTATATAGGACATATACATATGAACTGAAATCTGAACTTAATAAAAAGTTGTTTTAGCTTGTTCTAAAAGGGCTTTCTCCTATCTTGTTTTTGTTAATTTTTATCTTTGAGATTTAACTGATTCTTCCACTGTTTAAAAATGAAGATGGGAGAACAGTAGGTTAGGTTTTATAACACAACACCATCAGACTACTGAAACAATTGAAAATAATTTTAATTTACAGTTTCAGTTTCTGTGAAGATTTAAGAGAAAACATCTGGGAAATGCTTGGGAAAAAACATAGTTAAAAGATAACATATTTAGTTGAAAGAATATAAAGGTCACAGTTAAGCACATACATGCCACAATTCTGTAAAGAATAAATGCAAGTCTCCTAAATGCAAGCCTTCTCCCAGTAAGAAGGAAAGCTGACACTCCTCCGTCTTGCAAAAGGACATGTACCAACTGTCTGCAACCACTGCCCTTTGTGGGAAACCTTCCAAGAAAAATTTAATCATATTGTAATAGTGACACTAAACCATACTCTTGAACAGATGAAACTACAGCATGCACCTTGCTAGTCATGACTTCACTACAAACTCTAGCAGCTGTTAGGAGCAGCTGCATACCCACTGATCTCTGAGGTCTGTGATTTTACCAAGGGGATACTAGTATACTCCAGAGTTGAAATGTTTCATCTTCATATTAACTATCAAAAATTCTCACTTCACTGTAACATTTGCACTTAGCAGCAAGCACTTAGTTTACCTAAATGCATCCAGATCATGTATTTTCAGGTTCTTGGTATTTCTGAGAGAGTTCATGATGGCCTCATACAGACTGTGTGTAGTGAGTGATAACCATCCTGACACCAAGTGCTAAGTAATCCATATGCAGTCTCCTTATAATTTGACAGTTCTGGAGTAAAGGAAATTTCTACAAATACTTATTATGACTTTTATAATTGACAGGATTTTTTAGTCTAGTATTTGTATAACAGGAGTCTGGGAAGAGGTACAGGAGATTAATTTATTTAAGGATGACTATGATTAAATGAAAGCAAAGAAGGATTTTATAAAACAAGTTTTAGGATAGTTTACCTGCTTCTTAATTCCATAATCATCACATGCTTCAGCTTTCATTTTTTCAATCTTTTCTTCTTGCTGTTTTGCTTCTTTTTCATACATAACTTTTTCTTTTGCCAGTCTGCAATTAAATCAAGTGATTGTGTTAATCTGGTTCTATTACAGTAAAAAGTTACCCCACTGATAACAACACTCCCACCCCGAAAGCTGCAGCCCTGTAAGATAATACACAGTTTTATAAAAAAAGGCTCTTAACCACTGCAAAAAACTGCATCTAGGAAATGCTGAATTTAGCTATGATGTATAATGATTCTTAGGAGAGTAATTTAAATTAAAAATAATTTTAAAGATTCTGTGTGGGCTTATTCATATATATTATCCTAAAAAATATATATATATTAGTACTTCATTTCAAATATATAACAGAAACAGATAAGCTGCCTTATAGATCTGGATGATGGCTAATAAAGATAGTAGTATAGAGAGGAAAGCTATCTATCTCAAAAAAGACCTCACATCACTGGTAGCCAAAACCAAACAATATTAAGATGTCTGCAAAGACAACATTGTTATCACTGGCTTTTAGATCAGCATTTGCCAGACTTTCTCAACATCATCCAGGTTCTGACACTTTTGCAAGTGACCTATATTGGCTGTTACAGTCATGTGGTCTTTCCTCTTTCCTATTCACTACAAAGTAACATGACTACACCTGCATTAGTAGGTGAATAATGACAGACATCCTTACTAGTAACTTTTTTCAAAGTTACCACATGTAAATGAAAAGAAACAGCACTTTCAAGTTTGCAAACTCTGATCCCAGAACATTTTTTTCCCTGATCACTACATTTCATGCCATCAAATACATTATTTTCCATACTAGTTTCTGTACAAAATAATGAAAAGTAAAATTCCCAAATTATACAGTAGCCTCATAGTTTTGTGTTCCTTTGAGTATTTTCTCTACTTACCTTGATGCTGGTTTGGGGGTTATAGACAAAAGTAACACTATAGCAGTTTTCTTTATGGCTTACCTTTCAAAGGGAAAAGAATCCATCTTTTAAACCTAATAATGGACCCATACTTGGGAGCAGGATGCTTTTTGCTATCAAGCATAGATTCAAGAGTAATGTAAAATATTTTGACGATCAGAAGGTAATATTAAGGTAGTCTAGTCTGATGCTCTACAGTAACTTTTACACTGCAAAATCCCATTATCAAACTTTATTATTACTGCAATTTTGCTGTTGCATCTCCTGCTTTGTTCATTGGGTATATGTTCATCAGGTGTATGTTGGATTACATAATGCTAGATCTGAACCAAAACATCCTTCAGGATCTGGAGAACAACGAAGTAATTTCTGATCAGCTAATTCAGGACCAAAATAAACATTGAGATGCTACTACGAACCTGACAGTATGCCAAAGAAAATCCTTTCCCAAACAACAATAAGCATGAGATCAGCCTATATAAGATTGTTTAAGGAGAGCTTAACAGCCAAAAGAACATAATCAGATCCAAGAAGCAAAGAACGTATTATACAAATGAAAAGAGAATAAATGTCTAAGAGAGATCCATGATCATGTTAGTGCATCAGAGCAAATTCCTAACTTGTCACAGTTAAGTGCCCTACTAGAAGTGCTGCTGAGGATGGACCAAATGGTACTAGGGTGACAAGAACCTTTTGTAAACTGAAGCTGCCACAAGAGCACCACTGCAGTAATAGCTTGAGAAAAAATTCCAAAGAGAGTATACTGATTTTGCCACGAGGAACTCTCCTTGCTTTTGTTAGAGTTCACATCATCAAAAATTGTTTTGCTAAAATAGCCTTAAACTGTGTCTCCACAACAGTTGATGTAAGTTGGGCTGTGGCAATACACACTTGAACTCGTTTCAACCCTTGTGGAGACAGACCATTGGAGAGGGCCTTCAACATTATAAAGAAGCTTTAAGAGCATGTAGAGCATGTACTGTAGGTATTGCCTAGGCCAGTTTCTACAAGTCAGTCAGTTTCTACAAGTCAGCCAAGTACTAGCTTTGAGAAGTAGTACTGGGGAAAGACAGCAACCTAATTGCTAATAATAAAGACACTAAATCAGTGGCTGTAATTCCAACTACTGAAACCAGCTCCCATATTAGCATCAGCAAATATTGATTTAATAGAGGATGAGTTAATTGTTTGATCAAGGTTACTTGACTTAATTCCAGACAATATTTGCTTTGCTATTTTTAGGTTCCAAAAAAGTTAATTTTAATCAACCCATGAGACAGATGATTTTTTTGGAATGAGAATAGCAAATTCCCTTGAGGAACAAGGGGGGAGAGAGATGACTAAACGCAGTTTTTATGTTGATACACTTACTGAAATGTGTATGCCATTGAAACTAAAGGCAACTTGCATCGCTAAACCCAGCATTTTTAATTATTTTAATTTTTTAGCTAAAACAAAAGGCACAATGTTATGTACTTACGTTTTCATATTATGTTTTCACATTCACATCTCC
>NC_133971.1:15716824-15754324 GCF_031877795.1 Strix aluco | reverse complement strand
ACTTTCTTACACCACCTACAAGATGTGGAAAAGTCTTTGAGAAGCACACAGATCTCAAGTCCAGTTTTGCTCAAGAAGTCTACAAAGATCTAAACATTCAAAGTCAACATGGATCTGTTCTTTAAATTCTCTACATGCATTCAGTATGCTGAAGTTTTTCTTCACACCTTCAATCTCTATCCTAGAGTTTCAAAATAAGGCCTCAAATTTTAAGATAGTAATGATTTTTTTAAAAATTAACAAAATCGCTATGAAGAGTAGGTGATTTAATAATTAGAACAAATAGACAACCACAAGCTAAAATAATCGTATAATATATTTTGCAGTCAGGTCAGGTGTTAAAAAAATGCAAAATCTGTAAGGAAGTTTCACCTGATACATTCTGTTACAGTTTCCATTCCCATTCTGCTTTCTAGCAAGCACGCCACTTCCATGGACTATCAGGAAGGATGTGAGAGCTTGTGATTCACAGCACCTGGTACATAATTAAGGTACCAAGTACTGATTGAGATTTTCCTTCCATTTTCCCCCTTTAAAATAAGTCTACTGACCAAAAAGTCTCAAGTCCTTCCTCTCCTTGGACATTCAAAGTTAAATAAGTAAAAACTGAAACAACTACATACTACTAATACTAGCTTACTCTCATACTTTAAGTCTCCACTTACAATAGCTCTTTTCAGAATCATAGAACGGCTTGGGTTGGATGGGACCTTAAAGATCACCTAGTTCCAACCTGCCTGCCACGAGTAGGGACACCTTCCACTAGATGGTCAGTGGAAGTGAAGACTCCCACATATCTGGTTTAAATCTACTGACAAGCAGCTTGTTTTCCTTAGTTATTTTTCATGGATCCTGAAGCAGAAGTCTACACCCCTAGAAACACAGAAAGAATAACTCAAACAAAATAATAGTATTTTACTAGCTTCCCCCAGTCTTTCAAAATGAAAAAGTAGAAACATAAAATCCAAATATTCTGGACCTTGTCTCCAGTGCCAGCCAGTAGTTAGCTACTAGGGAAAGAGTATAAAGAAACAAATCAAGCCTAAAGTGACATTTCCTGTGGTATACCTGCCTCTAGAAATCAAGTTAAGGACTTTTTAACACTGAAGAACAAAACTAAACATTAATGTTTAATAGACAATAGATCAGTCCCTGGCTGTGGCTGCTGCCCTTTTAAGATCCTTTACACATTTCACTTTCACATCACTTGATTTCACAATTTGCGTGTTCTGTGTAAAAATCACAGTTGTATTACTTCAAAGCTGCAGACTAAACCCAGTAGAGTTCAAAGGGGTTGAGAGAATCTTAAGGTAGAAGAAAAAAAAAAAAGTAGTTTAACTTCCTTTTCCATACCATTATGATTTACTTCCTCATTTATCTTCTTCTACTCACTTTCTCTCACCCACTTCAGCTCCCCAAGCTGAAAAGCAAAGTAACACAAGGTGGTTCAAGACAGTCAAAAAGCTGACCACTGCTGCACAGAGGTCTTCCCTCCCACCCCCCAACAGCTATGTCTCTGTCAGCACTAATGCTCAAATGATCTCTCCATGAGCCAATTCAGTTCACCAAAACAGCAGGAACTTAACACAGTAAGAAACAAAAAATCTGACAGTTTTTCTTCTGGGTTAAGAAATCGAGCAAGCTCAGCAAAAGGTTTGACTGGCATCAGAGACCAGAGAACAGAAGAGGGGGAGAGGGAGATGAGACCTCCAAATTTATAATGGCACTGCTTTCTCAAGGGTCTTCACTCCTACTCTGCTTAGGGTGCAGAGCTGCAAGTAGCTTAGGCTGTTCTAACTTCTTGCTGCTAGTGAAAGAGCCTCAAATTCCTCTCCTTTCTCACTCCCCAAAGGTACATATGTTCCCACCCTGGTCCTTATAAGTCAACAGTAGCATCATCTCCTGTAGTTTCACCATTAGCAGTAGCAAGCTAATCTACCCCTCCAATCATAAGAAGGGCACACAGTTTATCTGAAGGCTGGCAGATGAAAAAAGTACGTACAACATGCGTTTTCCAAATGCATAGTGAAATTAAGATTCTCTGTACAAGGTAGACAAAGATTCCACCCTTCTGAGCTACAGTCACAGGCAGGAAGCACTGGTGGATGCCTAGAATAAAAATAGTAAAATGGTACAAGGACAGAGCAACTACATGCAACTACTCTTTATATGTTTTCCCCAAACTCCAGCAATTGCCAACAAATCAGGTTCTACATGAGCTAGAATGACACCCATGTTCTTAAGCCACCAAATAAAGACTGCTCTCCAGCATTAGGAAAATCAACACAAGAAACACCTATCTCACTGGACTGAGCAAGTTCAGTGTAGCTCTGAAGATGAGAGGGAATTTCTCAATTTTGCTATTGAATAGCTTCACTATTGAAATGACACGCACCTCTGTTCTGGTTTCAGCTGGGATTGAGTTAATTTTTCTTCTTAGTAGCTAGAGCAGTGCTGTGTTTCGGATTCAGTACGGGATTTGATATGAGAAGAATGCTGATAATACACTGATGTTTCCAGTTGTTGCTATGAAATCAAGGACTTTCCAACTCCCCATGTCCAAGGTGTACAAGAAACTGGGAGGGACCACAGCCAGAGCACTGGACCCAAGCTGGCCATTGGAATATTCCATATCGTGTGTCTTGTTTAGTATATAGAGGAGGGTTGGTCAGGAAGCGGGGGGCTCTCTCTCTCTTCCAACGTTGCGGTTGCAGGATCTTGGCTTCTCCCGGATCACTAACCGGGAACAGGCTGGGTATCAGTCAGTGAGTGCTGAGCAACTGCATTGCGCATTACCCATTTGTACTTTCTATTATTGTTTTATTTTATGTCAATTATTAAACTGTTTTTATCTCAATCTATGAGTCTCCCTACCTTTACCCCTGAAATTCTCCCCCTCATCCCCCAGGTAAGAGTGAGTGGCTGCATGGTGTTTGGCTGCTGGCTGGGTTAAAACCATAACAATCTCTTCAAAACTAATGTTACTATTAACCATGGTATATGCTAGTATGCCATGGATTCAACCTAAGCACACAAAAAACACAAATCTGAAGCATGTATTGACTAGATAATGAAATACCTATACTGACTTAGTTCAAATCTAAAAATCCGTAATAGTGTAACTGTACAGGGTACAGCTTTTTTTTGTTATAGTATAATAAATTCCATGTATCAACACTACACACAGTTATAGCACAAGTAATTCAACAACTGCAGTAACACTGGCACTGTGCTAATCACTACCTGCAGAGCTTAAAGTATCAGGTCCCAAATCTGCAAATTACTTACATGCATTCTCAGGTTCACTAGGGCTACATAAGCACACATGCATTACAGACTAGAGCCTAAGAGGAAAAGTCAAGGAAGGTAGCTGAAGGGAGGAAAGAAATACAATATTTGACACAGTTATCACATACCATCATGTTTTCTTAGCCATAAATGACTACTTTCTGATTTGGACAGGATCTTTCAAGTTTATGCATTCATTTTCTTGATAGGGACAAAATCATCACAAAAAATAAAGTTTCTCTTTTAAGAGTCAAGATGTAACCATACACAAGCATATGCATAATCCTGCATCTACAGTTTACATAACTGAGTTACCATGACATTTCAGGTTAACTTTGCAAGCTGGCTTTTGTCAGGGATTACTACTGTGAAGACTATGGAAATCAGTTACAAGTTTTTTTTGAAGTCAGAAAATTATTTCAAGTTAAAAATTACTCAGTTTTGACATTGTTATAGCATCTTTGTTAATAGATATTTATCTGAATCTCCAGGGCTTTGCATTCTGTCCTTACTTCTCAACACAGATATTTCCCTGATCTTGCAATACATTCCTACAGATTTTTTTAAACCCTTGCCATATTAACAACTCAAGTTTCCCTTTTTTCCTGCTGAGAAAGTCTGGCTGGCTAGGGCATCCCTGAATGCCAGCAGTCAGTGGGAACACGGACAGGGGCAGAGGAATGGAAGAATCCAATAGATGCAACCAGGATGAAAGCTCTTAAATAATGGACTAGTCAAAAAGCAGAAGATGCTGGCTGGGAATCAAGATTTTGCTGAGGTACTGCAAGAAGCAACTTGGATGGTTGGAGGCAAAGAAAAGAAGGGTTACTCCATCAAGAGAGCTGAAAGAGCATTTCTGATACGCTGAAGACAAGAGTTGGAGAGTGAGGGTCTGGAGTGGCAAAAATTCTAGGAGACAATGGCATGGAATAGAATGGGACAGAAGTTCAAAGCTGTGAATGCTAAGAACTTCACTTCTAGAGAATGAAGAACAAGAAACAGAGCCTCTGTTGTGGCAACAATTAGGGTTACCACAGATCTCCATTTCATTTTCACTTCTATAACCCAGTCATCACCTTCAATCAAGACCTGTTTTGGAGAAAAAGCATAGAATCTACTTCCTCCCCTCCCTGCCACTCCCCAGGGATAACCAACTGCACTGGTTCTCATCAGGATAGAGTAAATTTTCTTCACAGTAGCTGGTATGGGGCTATGTTTTGCATTTGTGCTGGAAACTTTGTAACATGGGGATGTTTTCATTATTGCTGAGCAGTGTTTACACAGAGTCAAGGCCCCTTCTGCCTCTCACACCAACCCACCAGCGAGTAGGCTGGGGGTACACAAGAAGTTGGAAGGGGACACAGCCAGGACAGCTGATCCCCAACAGGAATATTCCATACCAGAGGATGTCTTGCTCAGCATATAAAGCTGGGGGAAGAAGGAGGAAAGGGGTGATATTTGGAGTGATGGCGTTTGTTTTCCCAAGTCGCCACTACATGTGATGGAGCCCTGCTTTCCTGGAGATGGCTGAACACCTGCCTGCCAATGGGAAGCAGCAAATTAATTCCTTGTTTTGCTTTACCCATTAAACTCTCTTTATCTCAGCCCACGTTTTTCCACTTCTACTCTTCTGATTCTCTCTCCCATTCCACCAGGGGGGAGTAAGCAAGCAGCTGTGTGGGGTTCAGTTGTCGACTGGGGTTAAATCGTGACACCAACTGGAAGTGTTACAGTAATGAGCAAAACCAAATAGAACTACAGTCATATTATGTGTGTAGGCCATTCACAATGCATCAGGAAAAAGACTTAATAGAGTTTAAAGAAAATATGATGGACCTCCTGATCCTGAATGAGATTTTCACCTATATGATAATTTAATACTACTTAACTCAAAGTCAAGCCAGGGTGGATTATGGTTCTTAGGGCAGCTGTAACTCATCTTCTGTATACAAAGCACTACCATAAATTTAATTTTTTAGTTTTTCCACAGATCCGCATTCTAATTCAGCACAAAATGGTTATTTGTAACTTTTATCCACACAGGTGAATACATGGCTCCATGCCATGACTAAGAATGCCATGAAAAAAGTACGTACAGTCAAAAACAAGACAACAGTACTACACATATGCATAATGGCACCAAACTATGGTTGCCAAGCAACTGTAATTACTATATTTCCAAACTTTTAAAAGACTGCTTAAAGAATTTAAGGTTGCAATGCAACAGTTTTCCACATGTTCTTGCTCAAAAAAATGTCTTCCTCCTTAATATTGCATCACTACTGGCATCTATGGTGATAAACATGGTGTGCAACATAGTTTTGCCAATTAAAATGATGACATCAGTAGGTTACTACGGTCACCATGGACATGCACAAGACAGTTTTGCCTCAGGGGTCTGAAGATTATTGTAAACACAAAAAAACCTCAAGATGCCAGAACCATGCATTTCACTAAAGGCTTTTTTTTCTTCTTTTTTTTAAAGGTAATGGGATGAAGGAAGGAATGCGAAGGAGGCAATCTTTTAAAGATCTGACCCTTACTAATTTAAATCTGTGAGATACTTCTAAAAAGGAACCAGTGTTTAGGTCTGCTCAAAAGGTAAAACAAATGGAATTAAAACCATTTAAAAAAACCAAACACACTATGCAATTTTCACAGCAACCACTGCACTCTTCTCCCAGCTTTTTAAGATATGTATTAGGTATTCCTGAAGTTTAAAAGAAAGCATGCATTGAAAAACACAGGGAAACAGGAACCCCTTCAAGCAAGTAGTTTTGTTTCTGGAGACTAGAGTCAACTTGCAATTACCCTTCAACTAATCACCTGGGTTGGTGATTATGTATGCCACAGATGTTAACTCGGACAGCACTATGCAAATGCAGGTACACTCTCTTCTCAGCCAGTTCACATAAAGCATTTTTTTTATGTGTGACAGAGACTAAATTAATAAGCCTACTAGATTGAAGCAGCCTTCAAATGCAGGGCCAACTCAGGACTTCCTGTATCTAACCCTGATGCCAAGAGCACTACATCTAAGTAGCTCTGGACCACAACAAGCACATTTGGCTAGCACTGAACCCAAGTTTAAGACTCCAGGACTCAGCTGGTGACAGCCCTAGACAACAGATGCACTATGCTCCTGCACTCCGAGAGGGGTTATTTAATTTGGATAGAATCAGATTGTATTCAACAGTGCATGCAGTATGTTCACCCTCCTGAAGCCCTGAGCTCTTGGATGTGCAGTGTACACACATTAAATTGCTTCATCATGCTGACTCAGTACAGCTGAGCAGCTCTGCAGATCATTCCTCAATACCTGTATAGGATATCCCAGCCTTTCCCATTCACTGAGCTAACAAGCAGTTGTTGCACACAGTCTTATAATTAATAATGAGGATAAAGGAGACATGAATTTCTTATCAATATATTGATAAAACGAATCAGAGCTAGTGCCTATGGCTAATGGGAAACAAGAAAGAAAGCAACCATAATTCATATGGTGGACAGAAGATTGAGAAAATTTGTGATTTACAGCAGAAATAGCAAATCTCTTGAGTAACCAAGAAAATGAACTTAGTTTTGTGCTTGAATTAGCAAGAGTCAACATACAGCAAGAGGAATATCTGCATTCTCTGCAATACTTCATACTTCACTTCCACAAAATATATCCTGAACTCACCAGTAAAATAATTCAATTTAAAAGAAGTGTTCAAATTTGTATTTTAAAATAGACCAATAGTTTTGTGTAACTTGCAGAACTTTCTGTGCTTGAGGGAGGTAGAAAAATCACAGTGTAAATTGCTTGGCAATATGATGATATTTTACAAAGAGAAAAAACAGTATCGACACCAGTGGAACAGGCAAAAGAACAGTCTTGGGAAGATTCCATTGTTTTAGAAAGGTGGTTTTAAAAAAGAGCTGCTTCACAAAAATCAATACACTTTCCCCATAGGTTCATGATGTAAAATTCTATAATCAAGGCTTGTAGATTTGTAATTATGGTACGTCAGCCACATTTAAACAAGAGTGTTAAAAGATTGTTAAAGTTAAACTAACACAATTGCAATGTGAATTGTCTTAGTCTCATTCTAATCTACTGGTGTCACTTCCACTTAATCAGATAGAAACCATGGGCAAATGTCAGTGCTATTTTACCATGACCCAACTTACTTTGTTTGCAGTAGTTTTTAAAATCATTGCCAATCTGAGAATAAGATACTTTTAGAAGTTTTTTTTTTAACCAATTCCCTTGCTACCCAGCAGGTTGTCTGGATTTACTTGAGAGTAAGATTATTTTGAAGGAATTAAACCAGAAGATATTGCTTGTTAGGACATAAGCAACAAATACAGCAAATGTTATTATTCATGCTCATCAAATCTACGTTTTTTGAATGACCAACTAATGAAAGTATGCAGTCACCAACAGCTTGGCTATCAGATTTGTCAAAAAAAGCAAAAGGTTCTCTCCATTCCTAGTTTAAATTTCTTTCACTGATATATAGCAATGTAATAAACATGAAGGCAAGTAGAGTACCCATGATCTACAATATAGTCTCTTGAGAGGGGTACACAAAGAATTTATGATGTACAGCTAAAAAAAATAATCCCAAAGCAGAACAGCAGCTTTGTTCTTAGTTTGAAAAAAAGTGATGAGTTAGGTAACTAGTGAGAGGAAAGACTGTGCTACAGCAGATGATTTAAAAAAAGACAAATGAAATGTCAAAAAAGCTCAATACATCCTAATGGTTCTTGACCCTTATCTTTTTTGATACACAATTATAGCCTGAGCATTGAATGTGCTTGAAAAATCAGTATTACAGCTAAATTCAAGTGCTTTTCTAAACTGCAAATGCAGAAAAAAAACTAAGCAAAATTAACTGAAGTGTTAAGTCAGTCGCTTTATGGCATGTTTAATAAGCCTCTACGTCAGTCTTTTCACACACTGGGAACAAATACCTATATAGTTGTTCTAATCCAAAATAAGAGGACAATGTTAATGTTCCTAAATTGACTCAAGCCACATGCCCACTGTAGTAGAGAGTACATAACTAGGCTTCTACTCGGAGAAGGGTGGAGTGGGACAGTCATATTCTTGTACCTGTGTGCAACCATCACAGAAGTGGAAGCTGCTGCTGTATCATATCCCCGGCAGGGAATTTCCAAACATTCCTTTTCTGCACACCCCTCCCCGCCCCCCCTTTTAAGTTACCTTCACTCACAGCATGCCAGAGTAACTTTGATGTGCATATTGTTACCACACAACAAACATAAGCTAAGTTTACTTGCTTATTCACACAATCATTCTCCAAAAGCAAACTTGAAACCTGTTGATGGCATTTGTATCACTTCCCCAAATGTTTCATCCCTTGCTTCGTACTAGCCCTGAAACACATACAGTTGTGTGGTGAACTGGTCCAGGAAGGCCTCACCCTTCAAAATAACTTTTTTTTTTTTCAGTCCTGGTTATTTTTCAGTGGATCAGCTCCCTGAAATATACAGATAGGTGGCCACACAAGTCCTTCTGCAGGGCACAAAGAAGGAGGCTATAATACAGTCCCTCAGACTTAAGATTAGCTTAAGCCATCATGGACCAAGACTTCTCTTGTCACAAGTGGATATTGTTTCAGCTCAGAGGAATGCCCACCTATACAGTACCTCTGAAACGTACTGTAACTCATTAAGCATTGTTTTTAAGAGGCCACAGAATTTGTATTATGCTCACAAAACAAATTCTCAGAAATAGTCAGACTTTGCCTGGACTTGTCTTGGCTAGCCTAGAGCTTTTTTTACGTGTTTAAGTTTAACCACTGTTATGACTAGGCAACAATTACCTGCTTTGTTTTAATTTTTACTCAGCTTTGTACAATCATGTGGTATAATGCTATTGTATTGATTTTTGTTACTAACAAAAATGAGCTATTTCTGACTTAGAATAAAAAAAGCAGCATAAAATACCAAATCTGATGAGAGCAGGAAGATGGGATGATAGCAGAGCCCTTGAAAACACAGGCACAGGAACATGCTGAAATGCTCTGGTACTATAAACAACTCACCAATAGTCAAATATTGGTCAAAGGAATGAAACCCTGAAAGATGTCTAAAACCAGTTTTAGGATAACAAAGAAAAACTGTTCAACACATGTGAAACACACCTTATGCAGTAAATTCAGATAAAATGTGGAGCACAAAACAATGAAGAAAAACTATGATGTGAATTTTAATATGCATTTTTAAATGCAGACTCTGAGAAGTACAAAACAACCACCATCACACTCCTCTCAACAAAGGATGTGAGATGCTGAGGACTTGCTTGAATTTGTCCCCTCCCCCCCACTGAAGCACTGGCCTTAGGACCCAGAGGGCCAGCAAAAAGGTGAATATAAAACATCAGGGAAAGGGTAGTATTAAAACCAAACCCAAAACATTAGAAACCGCATATGCTAATTTTGACTGTCTATAATTTGAACTTTGTTAGTATTACTGTAACTGAACTAATATTCAGTGGGAATTTAAGTAACCAACTCTAACTTGGAAGCAACAAGCTTGTAACAAAATCAAAACCAGCATCCATGGATTTCCCTAAATCCATTGAAGAAACAGAAGAGCCACACTATGCAGTAAAGCAATTGCTCACACAGGACAACAAACTACTAAACTTAAATCTCTGGCTCTCAGCTCTCTCAGATTCAGTTAAAATGCAGAAGCGGACAAATGGAGAAAAAGAACATGCAAGCTGATCTCCAAGCTAGAAACACTAGGGACAGTGGCACATAGACACTGAGCTAGCTCCACATGCAGTTATCTGCATAACCATGCGGGCATCATTAGGTCAATTCGATGTCTGAGAGGACACAGCCACATAGTACAGCATTCACTATGTGAACATGCAGGCCTACACCAGCTCTGCTGGGGTCTCCACACAGTTGCTTGTTGCCTAGTAAAGACCTTCCCCTCATTGTTCCTCAATCTATGAATGTGAGGAAAAATCTTGTTCAGGTAACTTTTGTGATGATTTATCGTTAAGCAATGGTCACCTGAAATGCTATTCAGTACTATCACAGAGTTCTCTCAGTAAAACTATCAAACAGCAGCAATAAGCCAGTAGTGAAACCTCTATAAATTACATATTCTACAAAAGTAAAGCTGTGTCTTATTAGATACAACAGCTTTCCAAAAGTCTCTAGACAAGTTATATGTTTAGCTAACGAAAATAATACACAGTCTGTAAAAACATTAACCTCAGTAATTCTAGTCTTCCCATACCTCAGAATACTTTGTCTATAAGAACTGGCACAAAACACTATCTGCTTAAAAACGCACAGAGGGCAATGTTACTGCCCAGCAAAGCCAGTAACCATAATACGGGTCATGAATGGGACCCAAAGCAAAAGGCAGTCACCAAGCCACTCAATGAGACCACACTAAAGCTTTCTAGCTTAAAAATAATGCACAAGTTCATGATTTGCACATCCTGCATAGTGACAGAAAACATGACCTTACAATTACATAATCAATTTCTTGCTTGCAGCAGTGCTTGAGAACTGCTCCCCATCTGGGGAGCATCTAGGAACTCAAAAGTGCCTTTACCTAGCATAAACAGAGTAATAAATCTGTACCCATTTTACTTTTCTAGTCTTTAAGTCCAACCTTTCAAACCTAATCAGGTAATAGAAAGTGTGACCATCTTACTGTTAGCCTTTTACTAACCGAAATTAGGTAAGTCATAATACAAAGCTGACCGTATGAAATCGGACTATTTAACATTCTGATCTGGCACACATACTAATTCCTGTCTCTGCCTGAGCCAACCCAGTCTTTGTAGGGTGTAGCCTTCATAAAACCCCCCGTGACCACATACTTAACATCAAAGCCATGTGTTTGCAGTCATAGTAAGAGGAATTCTGATAGATAAGCTGCAATTTTTCTTAAAAATTTAGACTGCGTTCAAACTAGGCAAAATCGAGACTCGGGTGATGAATTTACCCTCGTTTTTGCAGCAATAACGGAAATAACCCATTCAACAGTTGTTTCGGTAAAACAGGTAAGACTTCATGCCTCGGCAAAGTATCCGGCGAGCCTGCACTGCTTGCTGACGGGGCAGCGTGACTTCTCTTGCCTCTCAATATGGCTAACACAGGACAAAAATCCCCGTTTAATTGTCGTCTCGGCAAGGAAAGGCCTGTTCCTGACGACGGTGCGCGAGAGGCAGAAGCCAGTAGCCACGGCAGAACTTGTGCCACGGCCACCCGCCGGCCCCACCCAGGGCAACAACACCGCCGCCACCTCCCCGGCCGCGCAGCAGGCACGGCCGGCAACGCACGAAGCCGCTGCTGGCAGCTCCTCCGCCCGGCCCGGCCGAGCGCCCGGAGGCCGCGGCAAGGCCGCCTCTCCGCTCAGGACGCAGAGCCCGTAGCAGAGCAGGGCCCAACCCGCTCTCCGCTCGCCCCCTCGGGACCGCCCTCGGCCTCCCCTACCGGCTCCCAGCGGCCAAGGCGGCGCGCGGCGGGACAGGGGCCCGACGCCCACCCCCATCCCGCGCGCACTCACCGCCTCACGACGCCGGCCTTGATCTTGATCTGCCTGAGGCGCGGGTCGGCCATGGCGGGCAGCGGCGCGGGCCCGGGCCCACCGGCGCAGGTGCGGAGCGCTCAGAATGGACGGCGCAGCGCCCTGCGCAGCCCGACCCCGCGCATGCGCCGAGCCGCCAGACTGCGCGGCGCCACCGGGCGCGGGGGTGGGGCTTCGCGCTCCCCTCCCCCCGGCCCGGCGGAGGCGTCCGGCCTGCGGAGTGGCAGCGGCGTCCCTGCAGCGGCTGGCGGGGCCGGGCCGGGCCAGGCCGGGTGCGGAGCGGCCCCCGCGGGGCTGTGGCGCCCCTCGAGCCTCCTTCGCCATTTGTTCGCAAGCACGCACGCAGACAACGTGCGAATCCACCCTCAGATGCGGCAACCGGAGTTGCTCTGAGGTAGCGTGACTGGTACCGAGCTGGTGTCACGGGGTGGGGTGTGGCTGGTACCCCCCTGCTCCCGACCCCGGTGATGTCAGCACAGCGGGAACTCCGGCGGGCGGGGACGCCTCCACCGCCGCCTGCTTCCTCCGAGGACTGAGGGAGTGACTATATATGGTTTTCGAGTCTAGATTATGATTGTTATATTGATACAGCAAACCAAGATCCAACCCGATCTGCAGAGGGTCCAGGTGGTTAGAAACCATGAGTTGTGTTATAAAATTCTGTATTACACTACTTATAAATTGTACTACACTGATTCCACTTGTAGATATCCTGTGCCGTTCTAATCTTAAATTCTGTGGTATACAAATCATAAAATTCTGTTAAGAAAATAAAGCTTTAATTTTAAGTACAACTTAGCGCTGTCATCATTCTGCCAAGGATCTCCAGAAGAACCTGTCTGTCCCCAGTGTCAGGTGACTGGCACAAACAAATAAAGAGGCAACATTAGCACTGGCAGCTCAGTCCTAGAGTTATAACCAACCAACAGATCAAGGGCTGTTTTCCTTCATGATTATACTTAATTGAGGCTAACCACTTAAGGGGTTAAATTCTTGGAAAAAAACCCTATTGGGTGTGTGTTTGAAAGAACTTCCCCTGAATGAGCATTTAAATCAGTAAGAAGAAAAATTACTTAAAGGAATAAATGAGAAAAATAAATATCGTTTCAGTGTAGTATAGTTCGGGAAGGTCTGCAGAGGACTTTTTTTTCCCGACATCCTTTCATCCTATGTTAGTCACTTGCCCTGACTCTCGACACTGCCAGTGACCAATATCTCTTGAGAAAAGCTGGCTGTGAGGATGTCATGTTGCATTTTGTGACATGCCACCTACCGGTCATTAGCCAGCAGCCGTGGGAGTGCGGCTGGCACCACTGGGCCCCGTTCAGACATGGCATAGGGAGGGCCAAGATCACTGGAGTCCATGGAGTTTTGTTTTACCTTCAGAGGAGGGCAAACGTGACCCCTGTTAGAGAGCCCAGCAAGCCTTCCTGGGGAACTGTGAGCTGGGTCAGCAGAAACACAGCCTTGGCTCAGCAGGTTGTCTGTGCAAGGGAGACTTAGGTCTCAAAATCAACAGCCTGCATAACCCCATGAACTACTATGATCTGGAGACAAGTTTATTACAGACGTATTATGTATCTGATATGCAAACCTACCATCTCCTGTGCAGGAGAAGGAGGAAGGAGAGCAGCATTCTGGCAGGCACAAGGGAAAATGAAGCCCTTTACTTCGACAGAAACTCAAATCTTACTAATCTGGTTTTAGAAAGCTGTATCAAGTCATGCTGGGGCTGAGGCTGGTCTCTAAACAATTACAAGGCAGTGCAATTACGCTGCATACACTTTGAAAATACAGACCACTGCAAGGAAAGCTGCATTACCACCATGCATCTACACATCAATTATTTTTTCAAAAATAGTCTTCGATGTCATTTCTATATTTGACATAGTTGTTCCATAAGTGAGAAGGCCAAGAACAAATGACAGTATGAAAATAAAAATTGTCTAGAAATAGCAAATATTAAAAAAAGTAACTCATGTTTCCAAGTGCTACAGATGTTTTATTTCTAGCCCTGAAGCATTACCTCACATCACTGAGTGTTTAGTCTCAGTTACTGAATTTTAGAAGTAGAATGCAATTGTTTTCCTACAGCTAATTCGGGTAGTTAAACAGATTACAATATACCAAATCTGAATTAATATTTAAGCGTATATGCTGATAATTTGAAAAAAGTGTTACTGGTGGATGCTGAAGTATATTGTAAAATGTGTTTAAAAGCATGATCTACTTTATTATTGATACTGTATTAGTACCTGAAAATTATAAATTAACAGTTTAAAACCCAGTAATTTTGTTTCTAAAGGTCTGGATATCTGGATATCCAGGAAGGTATGTATAATGCTTTCCAGGACAGACACTCCTTTTTTAATTAAAGGGTTTAGGTTTTTTTTTCCAGGACTCCTTTGAAACAATTTCTAGCCTAGTCAGTTGGAGATACATTTCCATGTGCATTAGTGTCACATCAGAGTTGAATACACTCTGTTATGAAAATTGTGACTCTTATTGTACCTTTTGGGGGGTACAGAAACTGTTGATTCTTCAATGAATTTTGGCAGCATTCTGCTTGTGCTGCATCGGGTTGAAGGCTTTTCATGAGATATATTAGCCCTAAGCCGTGATATGCACACTGTTGCATAAAGGCAGGTGCCTAAACATAATTTGCTAATGCTCTAGCTATGCTGACGTATGGAGCAAGTCATTCTGTACGTGGGACCCTTACACATATCTTTACATATTCTTCTGTATTGTTCCTTCCCATCATCTTACACGTAAAGCTGCAGCTGCTGTGAATACAACTTCCTCTCCTCTGACCACTGTCATCCGGTCATCTCAGCTTTCATTTGGCTCCACATAAGGAATATTTCCAAGGCAGTTTGCTACATGTTTTGGACAAATTACTTGAGCGGGTGTGATTGTCACTGTCAATATACTTTGCCTTCTGGCTAAAAAATCCAGCTAAGTATTGTTTATTTCTTCTGGATAAGAGCACAGGTAGTGATTACTGGTCATTCCCATTTCACTTAAGAATGAAGGACTGGAAGCAGCTCATCAGCCTGATGAACTCAGATCTCTGGACACATAAACAACAATGTAATAGATGTTTAATCTGAAATGTTCAGTGTACCCAATTCGCATGCAAGGGAGCACACCAGGCTGCAAAGCATTTCCTACAACTCATAACTTTCTCCATGAAAGACCAACTTCAGAAGTTAACGCCACATATATGCTTTGTCACAAGAAAAGAGCAGACTCAAAAGCATTGCGGTTTGCCACAAGACCCTCTGATATTAGCAATTCTGAGTTGTCTCTCAAATAAAGATTACCCTTAAGAAACACACAACTTCTAAGATGTGCAAATAGTAAGTCTCAGTATTCCTGTATTCTCATCATATCCCTTCCTCCCTTTTAAATTTGTTCCCTTGGCTTTAGTAAGGGACTTTCTGAAATAACAGGGCTGTTGCAGTGGAGCTGTTTTGCATTATACCACTAGTTCATTTAGACTATAGAACCAATGTGTTTGTCAGCTGATATAGTTCAAATTAGGGGTATTATGCCACTTCCACCTATACTGCTGAGGTCAGAGCATGCCGTGTAGAAGGAGGTGCAGTCACCTCTAAAGTCTGCTAAATCCCAGTGGCAGTTTCCATCATCTTGTCCATTACCAGTTGATTTAGACAGCTTGAAAAACCCATGGCCATGGCGTTGCCAAATGTACATTTGCTTCAGCTGAGGACTGAGAACATTACTTTAATACGTAAATGCTCAATAAGCTTTTACACTATTTTGTTTATCCATCAAAACCGTCTGTGCAGTTTTAATATAATTTCATTTTCATTTATGATAAAACAAAATGTGGAAATTATTTAGTCTTCAAATTTTATCTGTTTTGTAGGAAAAGCAAATTTCATTCAGCCTCCCTAAAGGGCACTACATAAATAAGATTAGATTTTGAATAAAAGTTAGTAGTGTTTCCTTAATTTTTTTCATATATTCAGTAGATAAAATTAACCTCTGTACAGCTGGCCAACACCAAGCTGGGCAACATCTAAGTGCAGAAGAATTAATTTCCCTAGTTACGAGCATACCACATAGTAAGAGTATTCCTTGTAGTGTAGACCTCTTGATCCACTTTTTTATGAGGTGATCATCACCGGTCAAAACTATCCTCCACAAATATCCTCCCCAAAATGCTTAGAGCATTGCTCAACACCATAAACACAGGCAAGTAGTACAGGCCATAGGATGGGACAAGGATAAGATGGGTTGCTGCTGCAGAGTTTGCGAGATACCTACTCAATATGGAGTATCAAGTGGGAGCTGTGTTTTGTTATAGCGGGGGCTCAATTACGTTAGGAAGTTAGGTAAAGGAGGGAGGAGACACCAGGCAGAAGCTGAAAAGAGTCAGGGGCAAAGTCTGTTCCTGTTTCTGTCTTTGTACCTTCTCCAAACACCGCTAGGACAGATTCTGATTTCACCTATGCTTCTGTGAAAAGGAAGTAGCCCACTGGGATGTGGTGGTATAAAATCAGGAGACTAACTCATCTTCAACAAAGTTATAGTGACAGTACAGTTTACCCTGGCCAGAGAACATAGCACTGTGATTCCTCAAATATTACACTACTGGGGAGCACAGGATACAAAACAGCCCTCTCGTGCAGTTTTGAGGGTTAAACTGTGCCTATAATAAATGCTAAGCTACAAATCAAGCCTTTTTAGCTAACTCAAGGCTTTTTTAAAAGCAGTTTTTCCTAGCTCAGACCAACCATTAGGTGAAGAGCTGGAAGTAGTGAGAGGAAAAGGGATTTATGTGCGTGCATGAAAAGGAGAATATATCCCTTTGTGAATGATTTCCATGGGTGCCCTACCTACAAATGAAGAGATATGTGATATAACAATTCATTGTTCTGACACACGTTACAATCATGATGTGCAGTTTTTAATGCATCGTGTTACATTAAGCTTAGCCCATGGTCTAACACCATGTAACATAAATTTCTGTGAAGGGAGTAACATAACATGATACTGTCTTTTAAAAGACACACACGATTTTTTCAGATCACCTACTTTTTATCCATGAATGCCCAATCCAAAAATCAAGGTGGCAGACAAAAGTGGAGTGAATGAGTATCCACAAACCAGAGTATTTATCTTGTGTAGTTTTGCTCATTGCTACCTGTAGTCAATGACTCCAGTCAATTTTTATGTTGTAATGCATGAGCAAAGTTGATGGACATATTTTTTTGTCACCCCCAGTTAGATTTTATTCAGGGTCAATCAAGGGAGACCTGACAGCCATTAAGACTGTAAAACACATTGAGAATCCTCACAAGTGTTTATTTCTCAGTTGAGAGAGGGATTTTGATTATGAACCTGTCACTAACCTTATTTTGGCTGCTCTCTTTTTGTCCTACCTTGGAGGAAGATTTTCTGTTTTAATTGATAGTTCATTTTAAAATAAAAGTATCAGTGTAAGTGATTCTCATTGGAATGAAATAAAATTAATTATTGATTTGACAAGAACTGGATATAATAAAATCTACAGTGAAAGATTAAATTAAAATCTGAAGTTTAAAGAACTCACAGAATAAAGCTGCAGGTGATAAATCTCTTTGGGAAAAAAGAGATAGATATTATATATATTTATATATAAGTGTACATTTGCTTATTTATCTCCTCCGGAGTCATTAGAAAGATTTAGGATTTTTAAAGACTTTTTATATAAATGTCTTGAAACTGATCTTCAATGTCTATTTGATTCCTAAGTTATTAACTTTATTTTTAATTGAATCTTTTCTATGGTACAATACAAAGCAAAACCGTGAAACTCATGGACATCAACTGACATCTGTGTGGGTTTGACTGATCACATGCTTCAGTGCAAAGTTTAAATACCAGCAAAGGGAATTCCTCCTTTTTTGGCCACATCTGAAAACTGCAATTCTTACCAGAGACTGAACACTCAGGACAATATTCTCCAATGAAGAAACAATCTTTGCCAGTGCTTAGCAGACAGGAACATGTTGGTAGCACACAAAGGTGGAGGTCTGCAAAGTAGCTGGCACTGAATAGGCAGATCATGCTAATATCCCTTATGGTGCTGTATGTGATGTTCTGAAAGCTTCTCATGAGTCAGTAAAAAAGGAAATAGTATCTGTAGACTGTGGCATCAAGATGAAGCAGTATTTAGAAAGTCTAAGGGAGATCAAAAATGTCTGCTTTTAATAGGACAGCAATCTTTATTGACAAGAGATAAACACTGTCATGATATAGCCTGACACTGTAAAGCAACTGGCACAAAATCACACTACATTGTGATTAACGTTTAGCACCATACAGTATCAGTTTAGTACACTTTAAATAGCTTGGGAATTGGTGTGTTGTAATTGGGTAATTGTCATAAAGTAGGAGTTTCTGGTGAGTTCTTGCAGGAATCTGTTCACCGGGCCTAAGCTATTCAATATATTTATTAATCACCTGAGAGGAAGTATAAGATAATTGCTAGTAAAGCCTGCTGCTGGCACAAATGTTGTTGACATTGTAAGTAATAAGAACAGATTAGTTCTGTAAAGCAATCTGGATTGCTGGGTGAAATAAACTAATTAAAAATATATCATTTCAACACTGGAAAAGTCAGGGTCATATATGTAGGAGCAAAGAATGTAAGTCTGTTTTACAGACTGAAAAACGATGACTTGGAAACCAGTAACCCTAGAAAAGGACTGTTGGGTTGTCATGACTAACCAGTTGAACATGAACCCAGCTGTAATGCCACGGCTGACAGAGAGCAGGTATTGTCCATTAATATACTGACATGTCAGTATTATGTAGGAGTCTTAATATCTAGAAATGCCAAAAGGGTGAGGCTCTGGCTGGAATAACATGCCCAGTTCTACACTTCAAAATCAGACAAAACTTGAAAGGATCAGAACAAATCTATGGGAGTGAAACAGTACCTGGAAACCATACCCTATGCAGCAAGGCACAAGAAGCTAAGGGTATTCAGTCAGCAAAGAAAAGATTTGGTCAGTCTGTAATCTATGTAGAGAAGGAATTTCTGATAGCAGTAGGTTCACAACCCAGCAGAAGGAATGAGCAGACGGATACAACAGCAAGCTCAAACTAGACAAAATCAGGATTGAACTAAAGGGCCAAATTTTAAGTACTGAGCTATTAACTACTGGGAAAACTACCAATGGGTAAGGGAGATGGAAGTGTTTAAGACTGGACATTTTTCTGTAAATTATGCTTTAGCTTAAGTGCAAGTTAAGGCTCAGTGTAGAAATTAGCAGGTGAAATCTGTGCAGGGGTTTAGGCCAGACAATCTTAGTAGTTCTCTCCATCCCTAAAATTCTGCTTGTCAAAATGCATGCACCTAAACTGAGGAACTGGGCTCTTGTGCTGGAGACTCAGCTGCAGGATCCGAAATCTACTGGAGAACAAATTTAAGACTAAAGTCCTGCTCCTAGACTATTAATTTTTTTTTATGGGTAAGAAAGGTGAGCCAGAGGTCTGTTTACTTCTGTCTTACAAACAGGGGACATCGAGGTGCAGGAGATGCTAGAAATAATTACAACAAAATGTCACACTGTAAATATTATAGAAATACTGATTTTGCTAAAATTAGCCTGATGAAACCAGTCTAATGGGATTTTTGTATTTCTATTGTTCGGTGAGGAATGAAAGCCTTTCTATTTTCAGAAAGGTAATTGTAGGAATTAAGAATTGGTGGTTAGCAAAATGTAAACTGACCTTGAGGTTAGAAGACTGTGGATATGTAACACCGTGTTGTGTGTAAAACAGCAGTAAAAAAACACCACCTGCAGAGTGTGGTGAGCGTGTAAGCAGTAAACAGGCAAAACTTGAAGCTCAGTAGGATGTAAAAGTAAAAACGAACCTATGTAAACAGGTGGTAATAAATTGGGAGCTTGCACACAGTGCTGCAGCGTTTGCTCTTGGCAATGCTTCCCCTTCACCAAACTGGCATGAGTTTGACATTATTCAGCATGTTGCCCCAATCCTGGCTGGTCTGAGACTGTAATTTATTATTTTTTATATATATAAAGCTTTCAGAGTATATACTGGAGAGATCATTCCTAATCATTGAGAAAACATGAGCATAACAGAAAACTAAACCCTTGAAATATCATGTACACCTGAACTATACTTTAGTAGAAAGTCTCATCTTCATTAAATTAAGCTGAGTCAGGTTTAGGTGTCTAGTCTGTGTCTATTAGGCTTCTTTTACACTGGGATTCTAGTTGGAGAGATATAATGCCCCAGTGACTGTACCAGCAGCCCAGGCACACAGTGTCGTTGCTGGGAATTTCTAGAGGTGCTCAGAGGTTAGACTAAACATAGATGTTTGTATTTAATTAAAAAATCTAGTCAAATTAAATGCATTAAAAATAAAACTGAAATCAGATATAAACTATTGATAACCTCCATTAAAGCTTAGATTTTTCTCAGCATTATTTCAGTATATTAGAAAGATTCTCCTACTCAGTGGCTCAAACAAAGCTACTTGGGGAATCTGTAGAAAAACTTTCAATTTCTAAGGTCAGCATGGACTTTATTAAAATAACAATTATGTCTTCAAATACAGAAATGTATTACTTTTTCTGCCTTTACTGTGATGCTGATATTGGATTTTGCACTTTTTCAAATGTTTTACTGTACAGAAAAGTCTCGGTTTCCTTTGATATTTGTTTTAGCTGAACTAGCAGGCACAGCAAATATTTTTGTCATTTAATAGCATTGCTCATGCAAAGTTCAGAAATGGATTGAAGGCTGAAAATGTAGGATGTTTTTTCTTCTAGCCTATGAATAAAAGAGGTGAAGAAGATAACATGGACAAAACCCTAATGGTGAGGGGTCAGATTTCGAAAGATATTTTGGTGCCTGGAGATGGAGACAGATGACCAGTGGGAGTTTCAAAATCCCTCCTACAGATTAAATGTCTAAATCCTATTGACTTCAGGGGAAATGAGGCACTAGCCCCTACAGATACATCCGATAATCTCACTAGCCAATTATCTGCATGTTAGACATCTAAGTATTAGCTCTTGAAGATAGGAAATAATCTCTCAGGTCACTAAATAATGTATCCACTTCATTCATTTAGTAATCTGGCTAGTTTTAAATAAGTTTCCTTTTATAAGGAAAAAAACCCAGTGCTGTATATTTAAGACAGTTAAATACAATTTAATTAAACCAGTTTTATTCACTTAAATTGGTTTTTAGTTTCCACCTCAATGCATTTTGATACAAACCCCAAATAAAATAATCATTTAGAAAAGTCTTTTGTTGTTTTCTGAGACAATATGAATGTAAAACATAAGCATCTGAACAAATTACAATAATTCTCACAATCCCATTGTGTATATTTATACGATAAATTAAAACAGATATTGAAATGTGTCAAATATACATTGTAAATATGGTTGCAAATCAGCCTGTGTTAATTATTATGCCAGTCAGTGACAAGAAAATTAATCAAGTATGAATCAAAGCAAAAATAAAATCAGCTATTTAAATCTAGGTTTCCTTCTCACTGTTTTTAATCCAGATTAAAATTGTAAACTTAAACTACTATGAGCAGGTAAAGACTAAAAAGGGTCTGTAAGATACAGTCCTGTGAAATACAGTCATAATCTCCTAAATCTGTTATTTCCAGAATCACAAGAAATGTTGCACATTGTTCTCCTGTTTCTTGACCCCGATCTGTGAAGATTTCTGTGCCTTAATAGATGCAAACATAACATCATGTAAGTGACCTGTTCTCTGAGTTTATGATTACCCTCAGCTCTGTTGCTGGCATATCACAGGTAATATTTGCCATTAATAATATTCAGAGCTTTTTCCTTTCTGTGTAACACTTCTCAAGTAACAGCTGGGACCTTTGAATGTTTGAGTTTAATTCCTTGATTTTCGGAACCTTTGACACATTCCTCCTTTGTGTCTATCTGGCAAATAAAATAAAACACTCTGCTGTTAGAAAAGGGAAGAACATAGCCCAAATCTTGTATGATCAGCTGAAAAGGGCATCTAGATGACACAGCTTGTATGTATTAACCTTATGCTCTGCAAAGTCTTTGCCTAAAATGTGCAGGGAATGAAGTAAATCAAATCATAATGCAGAATAATTGATGAAAAATAACATCTTTTCACTGAGACTCAGGCCAAGATGCTTTATCTTTTTGTTTTCTGAATCTTGCTGCATCTTGCTAAGAAAGCTGGGAGGGGAGGGGGCAGGCAGGGAGCTAAGTTTTCTTATTGAGTTCATGAATAATGAGACTTGTGCGCATAATTTTTTTGCACCACTTGGAAAATTGCCTCCTACTGCATTTCTTTGAGGCTGAAAGAATAACCTTTATATGTCTAAGGGTTATAAAAAGCCTAAAGTAAACATTTAATGGTATGGAAACAATAATGTGACATCATTCCAGTAAATACAGCTTTGTGCTGTGCAGCTTGTTTTACAATAATGGTGTTACTTAGTCATTTATTGGTCTTGTGAGCAGCTGGAAAGAAAGGGAAAAAAACAAACCAAACAAACAAAGTCAAGCAGGTGCATTTAGGGGAACTGAGAGCTGAGAAGTATGTTGGTTTCCTATACAAATATGTAGCTGAATATGACAGGGTTTGTTTGGCTTAATCTCCTCCATACAAATTTGGTTTTATATATAAACACATGCATGTTTATTTACCCAAAACTATTTCATTAGAAACAGTGGCTGACTCCAGCATTTGCTAATTTCTTTTATTTAATTATGAAGTCCTTGATCAGTCTCCTTTGCCCTCCAGCAATCCCTGCTTCTTCTGCACAGTGGAGCCTATGGGCCACATAAAGGCCCTTTTGGCTTTCTCTCTGTGCTAACAGAAGAGCAAGAGGGACCTTAAAGCTGTCCTCATGGGCCAGGGTATTCATGGCCAGCAAAAAGCTGCTAGATTCTTGGCACTTTCTATTAATTGTCATTTTAATTGGGTGTTGCATCATCCCAAAAGTAGAGGCAGGAGCACCCAGGGAGGCCTAGCCAAATTCCTGAGAGTTTGATACATCTGAAGGAAGAAAGGGAGGACCAACTCTGTCCTGCTCACAAACACAGGGCAAAGCAAAGCTTAAGCTGCAAGTTCTCTTCATTGCCCAGCAGCCCTCAGCACGATGAAAACAAGGTCCTCTTCTTCTAGAAAGAGCTGTTCATGCGTTGGCAACCTTTCCCAAGGTTTCTTGCAACCAGGTTTCTGTAACCCTGGCCTGCCACCATGCTTGGGTGGGGGTTAGTCCACATCATCATAACAGTTCTGGGATGCGAGATGAGGTGGCTCAGGGAAACAGATGGACCTGTACTTCCTGGGGGCTTCCCTGTGGGCTCTTGGGGGTCCCTGCTTCAAGATCTACTGTTGCTGTTGATATGCTAGTGCTGTATGTACCAAGGGAAGATTTTTCCCTCCCTCGGCTCCTGGGCACTGGCTGTGGGATGTGGCACAAATGGAACATAATTGTTTCTCACTCATTTTAAGATAAGAGAGCTACAATTCAAATTTTCTCTCCCTTGTCTCTCTGGAGAGCTTATATGTTAAGAGCACTTGTATAAAGTTGCTGGAATACAAAATATGTATTATTTATTATTTTCATGGTTGCAACAGTTTGACAGAAGACAAGAGGAGATGACATTTGAAGAGATTATAGAAAAAAAAAAGAGGTACATTAAAAGATCATGAGGAACACTTTGTCAGCTAGTTCCTGACTGTACACTGCCTTGATTAAATGAAATGCATGTGTACATTTATTCCATACCAGAAATAAATGGTGGTGATACATAAAGGTTTTACAAGTACATCTTGGACATAAATTAACTACTCACAGGTGGAAATGTGAGCAATGTTATAAACCATGTGCCTCACTGTCACCTGTTTTGCACCTGCCACTTGTGTTTCATGGAAAATGGCTATTGAAATGTTCTGAAAATATTTTTACAGGATTTGATTTGGAGTTTTTTACCCCTCCACCTGCCTAGCACAAGATGTTAATGAATGTGAGTTCAGCCAAAAGGGGAATCAGGTCAGTGTCTTATCTAGTTCATAAAAGCTTCCTACCACAGAATAAATGTCTTCAGACTTTTTATGATTAGAAACTAATATTGTGCCCTTTTGGAAAGAATTTGAAAGAGGGGAAGCACCTGCTGCAGATCACTAAGATAATTTCTTTTAAAAGTAAGGGATTCTTCATCTGTTCCATTTTGGGGATCCCCAAGCAGCTAGGTGTCTTTGGGTAAGGGTTCCTTGCAAAAAGAGAGAAAAAAAGAAATCACTCTGATAAACCTTGAGGGGTGGAGAGGTAACAGCAGGCAGGCTCCTGGGGACAGATCCTTCTCTGGAGTAAATTGCTGTAGCTCTCCCGGAGTTATGACAATTTAGAACAGCAAAGAGCTCCCCTTTGAGCTCTATACTTGTCCTGTTGGGAATTAGACTAGACCATTTCAACACGTATACTGAAGGAGATGTACAATCTTTGCTTCTATTTATAAAGTGTAAAAAGAGGCAATCTCTTCAAATTGTGGGAGTTTATCTTGAAGTTTATATGATATTCTTTCATAAATTGCTGTTGTAGCAAGAGATTGAAGCCATTTATCAGCAGGTATTGGAGGTGTTACAATGATGCATTATGATACATTTAGCTACCAATATTTAGCTATCAATATGATACATTTATCATCAATATCTAGCCAATACCACCAATGATTTAGCAGGAGAGGTTAGATGAAAATACTCTGATGTATCATTAGGGAGACAGAGTGTCTGGAATGAAAGACTCCAGTATCATTTATATTTCTTGTGCTACTGTGTCCCAAAATTGCATCACTACAGACCAGAGGGATTTTTTAGAGTGTGTCTTCCCTTTACAAGTAGGTGGTTTTGCCTCCTTACACAGAAGTCAGCACAGCTTTGAGTCCTCAAATTACAAACATTCAGGTGACAGATTTTGGTATAGATGCTTGCAGATTATGAAATTCATAACCTAATGTAAAAGAATGGGATTTGAGCATAAACAGCCTATTTTATTACTGCTCAATTGCTTGCATTACTGATCATAGTCATGCAAAGGGAGCTAAATGCTGCAGGTTTGCATTTTGGGGTTTTTGTTTGTTTTTACCAAAAATTTACAAAAATATCAACGATCATAAAAGCAAGTTAGCAAAGAAATTAGAACCCCAGACCCTTTGTATAAAGCACAGGATGGAAAGAGGTGCCCAAACAGATGCCTGAATATGTTGGATAAACTGGACTTGTGAAGGCTGCCTGTCATCCGAGCAGTCATTTCTCAGCGGTGATCCAGTGGAGCTGTAATGTCATAGAATCATAGAAACACAGAATGGTTTGGGTTGGAAGGGACGTTTAAAGGTCTTCTAGTCCAACCTCCCTGCAATGAGCCAGGACACCTTCAACTAGATCAGGTTGCTCAAAGCCCCATCCACTCTGACCTTGAATGTTTCCAGGGATGGGGCATCTGCCCTTCCAAATCCCCTTTCACATTTTTCATGGCACTTTGGCTCACAGGTGAATAGGAAACTATTAAGGATAGCTAGCTATCCATGAGCCTATCATTTTTTGTAACTCAATATTAGATAGCAAAAAGTAGGTAGCCACAGGGAGAAGTTGCAAATAGCACTCCTGAGCTCTGAAAATAAACCCTTCACTTTAGCAAGAACAGTCACAGAAAGAAATAGCAAATGAAGTCTCAACACTGTGTACACACACACTGAGACTGCAAGAGGTTATGTGACAGTCAGTTCAGCTGAGGCTCAGTGAAGACAGTGAAAACATTCTTGTTCACATTAATGCTTGTCCCTAACAGTCATCCAGAAAACACCCACTCGACAGGATCACACATCACCATGATTCCCAGAACAGCAACTCTGAAATAGCTTTTCCTATAATGTATTTTCAATTAATCGTCTGAGAAGAGAAAGTGTTTTCACTAAGTTTATTCAGAGTGCTCCAAATTACCGATTTAGTCCCAAAGTCTCTGAGTGCCTTACTTCTATTACATGCAGCTTTATTAATGAACAACATATTGACAGTAACTTTCTGTGGTGATGAAAAATATTCAGACACGCAAGTCTCAAAAAGACTATGAAAATCTCAGAATGACCTGACAAAACCAGCTGAATAAGCAACATGAAAGTTGATGAAATAAAACATAAAAGTATAAGGAAGAAGCATCCTTCTATGTAGCTCAGTGAAGTTCTAAACTCGAAAATGGCTGTGCTCGACAAAAGCAGGCAAGGTGTTTGGATGTATCTGAAATTGGATGATAATAAGACAGAAAATAAAATGTCATCATATTTTATGGTATTATAAATACCTTCTCTGGAATACTGTGCTCTGTTCTGCTCACTAAATCTAAAAGGGATGTTTGTAGAATTAGGCTACGCCTGGACTGTACCAGACAAGAGAACAAAAGACAATCCAGAGTACTCCCCCTGTCAAGTTCCACCTATCCATGTTGCCATATCTGTAATTTTAAAAGGACAACTCATATGCAAACAGCCTACCTATACAGTCTGCACCTGGACTACAGAAGACTGGATCAGGGATCACAGCAGCTGATTTTTCTGCCCAGTCTCAGCCAGGTAATACCACTGTGCTGGGATGTGTGGCAGTAGGACAGGCTGAGCCCTCTGTGTTCACCACACCAAAGGTAGGATGGGCTGAAGCTGAGTCTCACCACATGCCCTTATGGAAGTCTAATCTTACGTCAAAACAATTGAAGAGTGAAATAGGTGGGACTTGAGCTCAAGATTGAACATAGGATCAACATGCAATATTGGAATGGTCCCAGAAGATCTGGAGAATTAAAATCATTAGAAGGGAATAGAGATAGTTGGAGACATGGAAACACTCACATACAGAGGAAAGTTCAAGAGATTTGGGTTTATTTCCTATGAAAAATGTCACCAATAATAGACAATGTGATAAAAATGCTTAAAATAACAAATAGCCAGTAGAAGACACTTCCCTCTGTCTTAAAACACAAGTGCTACAGGACAGTGAAACAAGACAGAAGATTCAAAATGGTGAAAGGTTTGTTTTCACCTAGCAATTAGCTAAACAATCAAAGTCAGTGGATATCAGTAAAAGCAAGAACAGCAGTATTCAGAGGAAGAGATAGCCTTTGCCATGAAAAACTGAATGCTGTGTGTTAATGTAATGAACACTGTGTGTCAAAGAGTTCTGGAAGAGATGTAAATGTTGAGTTTGAGGATTAAGCCAGTCTCCAGATACCAAGAGTTAATGTGAGACACATGAGTCCACATCTTCCTCCTGTTCATACTACCTTCCAAAGCAAATGCCACTATGGAGAGGGGACCCTGGCCTAGACTGATGTTCATGATAATAATTTCAGTGCTTGTCTCCTAGTTTAAAATGATGATTATTTAAAACATTAGAAAAGAGTGCTAGTTTAGTGGTAATTTAGAAGCAGAGGACAAATTGTGGTAGCTGAACATTATCAGTCCTGAAGAAAAGTGACTAGGAGGAGGTTTAATCATGATTTATTATGTGTACTTGCTAAGTACCAGTATTCAGTGTGACACCAGTTCACTGTAGAGACTAGAGGTCCAATCCTTTAAACCTTTATTCAAGCAAAGCAGGTCTTTGTGCCACCAGGGGCTGATCCCACAGATGAACATTATCAAATCAGGCCAAAAAGCCTCACATGGCATTTTGTGTTGACCTGATACTCGGTAGAGGAACATTTTGATGAAATGGCAAAGCTCATTCTTCTCATGCTGGGTTAAAATTTCCGGCAATCAGAAACTAAGCAAGAGAGATGCAATAGGTGCCAGAAAGTATACTCTGGGAGCATGCTGTGGCTTCCCTGCACTTGCATCCTTGGCTGTCATTAAAAGAAAGCACAGAGAACAGCGATGACCTGGATTTGTGCTACAGTCAGGGTGTGAACCCACAAAGTGTTCTCAGGTGTTCCAGTTTAGACCGTGCCATCATCTTTCCACTGATGATCAAACCTCAGATACTAAATGGATGCTTTCAACCACAGAGGAGGCTGTGAGCCAAGATGAAGGTCACCATCCACATGGCATTAACAGAGCAAAATGAATTGTTTGATATTCTCTCATAATAGCCCTGTTTTTGAGTTAAGAAAAGGACTGACATTATTTTAAGAGAACTTCTGATTGGGTTAAATTGTTTTCAGTGTAATTGGAAAAGTGCTAATGAAAAGGTAGAGGCAAAAAAGAACAACAGATCCTCAGAGAGATGCATGCTAGCATTCAGTTAGAAAAATTTAAATCAGTAATGAACAATTCAGGTTTGCTGCACACATCTCTAAAAAATGTATTAAAACATCACACTCTACAGTCTGAATTCTTTTCTGTTACAAGGCAAATTAAAATCATGTCTGCATTCTGTTTTTTAAAGTAGAATTAACCCAAATACTTGCAGAGACATATGTTTATTTGGGATTTTCCTACCATCTTCTAAAATACAAAAAATACTTGGTTAAATTCTGTCATGGAGAATAAGTGTAACATTCTAGAGCACAGCTATACCATTATGTTCTCCTTTTCTCACAGAGTAAGACAACCATTTGTATGAACTGTGGCATCTGAACCAACTAAATACCATTGATACAGGTGGAGTTTAGGCAGCTTTATATCTGTGTTGTGTAAAATTCACAACTTTCTACTTTTAAGATTTTCTTCCCCTTTCTCTTAGTACAGAAGAAGATACACATTCAATTTTAGTAAAATAATCTTTTGGTACATCTACAGGGACCATTTCTGATATAGAATTAAATTGTGGTGCAGGCAGAATCTTTATTACATTTACATGACCCCATAAAGATAACTTTAATAGTTCCCCACAGAGCAAAACTCTCCTTAATTTTGTTAATTATTTTCCCCCAGTTATGCTTAGCTATGTCTTCTAATTCAGTATTGATCTTGATACTGAGGTCTGTCAAATACTTAGCAATCTACTTAAATCCCCATTGGGGAAAAATGTTTGAGGGACTGATCCTAGGCAGAGCTGATGTTTTAGACTTGCACCAATAATTCTAACCAGAAATTTTTATTTTCTGTCTGCCTTTCTTTCAATATGCTGGTAAATGAATGCATATTACATTAAGAAATAAAGAAGAATTGAGCATGTTTTCTGTCTAGAACTTCTAAAATTACTTCTTATGAATTGATTCCTGAGTCTACAACTGGTGATAGAGGTGACAGACTCCACAGCCCTCCCAGAAGAGGAACTCACAAGGAAGGAACCCATCCCACTTCATCTGGCTTGGTTGGCCCTCAGTGAACACAAATCCCTACCAAAACAGAAATTAAACATTTTCCATAACTGATGAACTGATAATCTCACCTCAGTCCTGGAATTCCAGGATGTACCTAAGGCAGCTTTTTCAATTGCATCAGGAGTGCATTTTCAAAGTGTATTTTCCAACCATCACCACTTGCCTTGCTTCACATTGCAGGGTGGTGGAGTGCACAGACTGGGTTCTCTCGGGATTAAACAACACCAGAAGATGCTCTCCAATTGCTAATGAGCATTCAGTCAATGTGAGTCCCCATCCTTAAAATCTGTTTAGTGTGGAAATAGGTTCTTCAACACTGACCGTTTCATCCTGCATATCTGTTCTCACTTCACTGCTTGTTAATGTAAATATATCTTTAGAGATAAATTCTGTCATGAGATATTCTTGGTGTGTGTTTGATAATTAGAGAAAGTAGCTCTAATCCAAGTCAAAATCCAAGGGCTTTCTGCCATCTACTCTTCTATCTCACCACCCATCCTATCCATGGTATTTCCATGTGCACAGCAGCAAATAACCCAGAGAGATACAAATTTATCCAATTCTTTTAGATTGAGCTTTCGATATTCTGATCTGGAAATTAGATAATGATGTAAGTGAGAAAATGATTCTATGACAAAAAAAAAAAAAAAAAGGTTGTTTGACCATGCATTATCAGCTAAATCAGAGGTATAAACAGAAGATGTAGATTCCTGTTTGGTTTTCATACTGTGTGCATTGGTGTATAAGCATTTCAGGCACACTCCTGAGCCCTTTGTGCTCCCAGGAACAGTGTAAATGTTCCCACTAGCATTACCACCCTCAGGACATGCCATGCCAACTCTTGGCTTACCTACTGCAATCCTGTTGCTATCCCTTTCCCCCACTGATTCTAGTTTAAAACTCTCTCAATCAGTCCCACCAACTTATGCCCAAAGACACGTTTTTCCCATCAGGACAGGTGGATCCCGTCTGGCCCCATTCCTATCATGCCCTACCAGTCTAGGATGCTTTTTGCAGGTCTTTTATCCTACAGTTCAATGAGCTGTTCACACTCATGTACCCATACCTTCTTTAAACCTAAAACATCTGTAATATGGAGGCTGTATTTGTATGATCCTTATCTACTTTGGACCAGTCCTTCCTCATAAATGAGACAACACACCAGATTGGCAGTGTTTATAATAAATTATCTATATTGTATTAATCTATTTCTATTTTGTACAAACTGTCCAGACAGAAACCTCCTCACATGCTTGAAGCTGGAATGTTTATGATTCATATAAAAATGTAAAAATTAATCTACTAGCTGACAACAGAGATTGTCAGAGTAGAATTAAATATAGGATTCGTATTTCCTACACAGATTCAATTTTGCTATTTATTTTTCATCTTCCCTTGGATGAGTACATCAAAAGGAAAAAAATGGAGCAATGTCCTCAAAGCAATAGTTTAAGCTAGTCTATCTGTTTCTTAACTTACATAGAGCAAGTATTTGAAAGAAATAGATAGCACATAGACTGTAAATTACTGAAGAGGACAATTAAATGATCTCAAGAGAAGGAGATAAATGATTAATTTGTATTTTACATTAAACAACAATATGACCTTGCATCAGCAAATACGAAAAACTATGGCTACTACTAATTCCTTTCTGTATTATGAGTATTGCTGGTTTTCAATGAAGAGGATGAAAAAGCTATTAGAAACTCTTTCCAAGTGACAAAAATGCACTATGTTTGGTAAAGAAATTACCAGGGACATGGTTTTACATTGGAGGATAAGTATCCAAACACTCGTGTGGCACAAGTAAAGGTGGTGGGACACCCTTTCTGTGAGGTCAGTTGCAGACCAGACCTTGGGAAGGTAAGTTTTCATAAAGCAGTTGTAATGAAGCATAAGTCTGAAGCAAAGATGCCATAACTGGAACACTACCTGTAGACATTTATAAGATTCCACACTCTCTGTTTATACCTTATGCAAAAATTCCTGTAAAAATCAAATATATGCTTGACTATACTGAGACCTCAGTAAATATCACTTCCCACCAGTAACTCTTCCTTCTTTCTCTGTGTTCAGAAAAATGGAAATTTTACCCAAGAACTACAGAGCAGGTCACTTTGTCTATACAGTAAAATAATCAATTATTTTGCAGTTCCTATAACATTACAGTTTCTATACATTGGAATTATGTATAACTATGACAATGACAAAACCCCTCTTTCTCACTGATATTTATATTTTTAGGAAAATGTGATTAAATTCATTACTAACTCTCTGGGAACGTAAACCAAACATTACTGCAAGTCTTGTTAAAGCAAAGGCAGGCCTAGATGAGAATCTTCTAATTAATTCCTTCCCCAGCTCAATTGTGACAGACTGGCCATACAGCAGATCTCCTGTTCCCAAACTGCTGCCCCTGTGATGTTTTTCATGGAAAGGCATCAGAAAGCACTGGCTGATTACTTGACAAAGTTCTATCTTTGATGCAGTTTTACCTGGCACTGGACTATGAATTCCTGTTGTCTAATGCATCTCTGCAGCCAATTTGGTTTAGCTGTATTGAACTTTGTTGTTTCATTTGTAAAAAGAAGGTAACAACATTTACTTACAACATGCATTTACCTTTTCAGCCTTCCCTGCAGCTTAAATTGTACTTACTCAGAGGAATGATCCAGAATGTAGCTACTTCTGTTTTCAAAAATTGGGGTGATGAAGGGATGATGTTATCTTCAAATCTGTAAAAGAAATAGTGCCAAAGGACATTGCTTAACAAGGTCTACAATATTCCATAGAGATTGTTTGGGGATTTTTGTCCCATGGAAATCTACTGTGATTTTATTATGTATCAGAACTTTTTTCACATACCACTTGAAACTTCAAAAAATGGCCATGGGAATGATAGTGTATGTGCTTTGATCAGAAAATCTTGCTCAGGAAAGTTTACTTGTGCACTCCTTGGTATGAGGAAAGCTTGGAGGTGTAGGAATGGCATTAGAGGAAGGAACACGGGGTTCATGCAGACAGACAGACTTCTCCC
This sequence comes from Strix aluco, assembly GCF_031877795.1. NCBI lineage: Eukaryota > Metazoa > Chordata > Aves > Strigiformes > Strigidae > Strix > Strix aluco. The sequence continues at coordinate 15,722,105 of NC_133971.1, read as the reverse complement.
AAAGGATGGCATGCCTGTGCAGGTGGGAGGGGAGGTTTTGGACTTGTGTTACCTACTCACTTCATGGTTTCTAGTACAGAAAGATTTACAGAGCTAGTTACACCATCATCTCCAAGAACTGGTTATTTGGATTACTAGTATTCTAGGCAACAGGATGAAATCATGGTCAATGAAATCATGCAAAAAACAGTGAAATATTTCTCTAGTATCTTGCATTTTCTGTCTACAGATGTTTTAAAGATCATCACTTTTGGTTGTAATCAAGGCAATTTACAGCAGCTCTTTCCAGTTTATGGACTCACTCACTAGCTTTCCCATTTCTACATAAATACCACACTTTTTGTTGGTACTATATACACAAACCACACTCCCTAAAAAGAACTTGGTATAATAGAAATCCAGACATATGAGCAAATTCAGTCATGCTACTGTGCCCATAATGAAATAAGAACTGATGACCTTTTTGGCTTTGCTGTCACCAAGATGCTGTCAGCCTTTCAGGCTTCTTTAAGCTTAAAGGCATAACTCACCTATTCAGCAATATTCAGGAATTTAGCACAATATTTACATTTCTCTGATAATAAATATTCTGGTGATCTGTTACTAAAATTTCTTTGAAAACATCTAGAAGCTGAATAATTGAAATATGTGTTTTGGGGAAAAGCAATACCAAAGTAACTAGCCTAGATTATTCCAGATATGACATTTTGGGAGGAGTGTTTCAGCAGCAGTTGAAGTCAATGGCTCACCTCCAGCTTGGTCTCTCCTAGAAATGAATGCCAAAGTGTAAACGTGGAGACTCTTTATTGTCTTTAAGTCCCCAGGTGTTCATTACAGTTAAAAACCTAAACTGAAACACAGCCATCCAAATGGGAAATGAGATTCAGCTTGGCGGAGTCTTGAGAAATAAATATGTGAAAAGTGAAACTTTTAGAAGCTGTCCATCTTTTTTCCCCTGTTCTGGACATCATCTAAGTCCCGTTCCACTGGGTAAAAACATACATGTCCTTGAGTGCACAACATTTGAAAACAGTACAAGAATAGAGGGAATAATTGTCTTTCCTAAGCATCAGGAAGTAATGGTCTGAGTCATTTTCCTACCAGGATAAATGACAGAAATTTCAATGAATTCAGCAGGTGCAGGTAAACGCTTTGGCTTGTTTGCTGATTTGCATTGGCCTTGGTGGCCTGATTCTGATCCTGCCCAAGAGAGGAGATGTTGATCCTCTCTGAAACTCACAACAAAACTTCCCTGTCTTCTATCAGTTCGGGCTTCTGCTTGAGAGTAGTCTCACTGATTTTAGTAGAGTTACGTCAAAGTAAGGGAGAATCAGAACAAGGATGTTCATATCTGAAGTTATGCCTGATGAGCAAATGACACTTAAGATGCGTAAGTGTTGCATTCAAAAGTCTTCCTGAAAGTGGAAAAATACTTTTGGCCAGTGTATATGCAGGCAAAAGTGAAGCAGTTGCATGGATTTGGTGATGTGCTACATTTGCTAGTGAATAATGCTGTTCCCCAGCTTTCAGAAACCAGGGTTGCTTCACTTTTTAGATGCAAATAATATGGTGCCAGAGTACATTTTTGAAGGATATATTTTCCATTCAATATCTGTCATATTTTATGCAGTGTGAAATCTATGTAAACACTTGATATTCTCTACTGCTCACTGTATCTCTTCATGTTAGTATACTACACATTCAGGACGTGAAAGAGAGGAATTATGGATAGATTCTAGAATTGGTTAAACCAGTTGTATAATAAATAGCCTTTATTTTATAACTTTGTTTATAGACAGTAAGTCTTATTACACCTACTTATATTTTTATTTATCTTTTAAATAAAATTGCAGTTACTCTAAAGTAAAAAATGAAACTGGTAAATATTAAAGTTTCATAAAAAACTCCAGACCCCACCTTATCACAGAAAGTCACCAAACCCCAAATTACTGTTACAGGTACTATTACTAATTTCTACATCTGTACAGACCCAATCAAATAATCCAGATATTAAACATCAGGAAGATTGTGAATAAAAAGGTATCTTGAGCAAATAAAGGACACAAGAACAAGAATAATCCTAATAAATAAAAGATGTGAGTTTTTGTTAAAATGTCAGATTCTTGTAAAATATGCTGGGAAATTTTACAGGAAAATATCAAGAAAGAAGTATGCTTCCTACTCATGAAATGATACAGAGTGTTAGGCAAAAATTTTAAAATATACTTGTAAGAGTCTTATAAAGATAGATATAGCTATGTTAAAGAACAACTAGTGTTTGTTAGTGACCACTGGAATTGTATTTAGTTAACTAGCTTGTTGTTCTTGTGTGGAGAGATTTTTTTTCTCTTTGTTGGTTGGGTTTTTAATTTTCACTGGTCCCAGATAGCTTGATCCTATTTGTGTGGTGGTGACTGAGGTTATTGTAACAGGTTTCTACTTATTGTAAGTAGGAGCTGAGCTGGAACTGAAAGTGTGCTCACTGATTGATTGCCTGTCTGCAGGCAGTGGACAGAATCTGTGTTTCTTTTCAAGTTCAGAAAGATTCACAAAACAAATCTAAAAGGTCTAATTTTTCCAATTAACACTGTAGAAGAAGGGTCTGCTTTTACTGAATTAATTAAAATACTGTAATGGTACAGTTTTAAACTAGGTAACTTAAAGTTAATGTCAAGTTCTGATCCTGGTTTTATTGGTGTAAATCTAAAAGCATTTCATTTATGTCCACAAGCTTGCTTCATTCAGAGAAGGTGAGCTCAGAAGCAGAACCATGGGAGCTAAAGACAAAACAAATACATCATTGAAAGGTACAGTATAAATTGTATCTTTAATGCTAAATACTGTATTCCACATCAGAATAACTGAAAACTGTATTGGTTTCTTGTTTCTTCTTATTACTTCTGCTGTGTCTAACTGTAGCATGTATGGCTCTAAATAACAATTTTGTACATGCCATGGACCTAACTCTAGTATCACAGATGGGAGTGCAAAATCAGGCTCTGAATGTGTGAGATTCAGCACATCCAAAACAAAGATAAAACAAAAGTCTAAGCTCTAGTCTTACTTTAACTTAAACGATTGTTATAGAATAAAACTTGAGATGAACTGCTCTTTGTTTTTATTAAATACAGTGGTTTTAATTCAGTCTGATGAAGAGATGCAGCTAGGTACCTCTTCAGAGGGAAATGAATTCAGTGCATGACAGCAATTCCTAGAATTCTATAAAATAGATATAGGAAAAATTACTGCTAAATGAAGCATGGGGAAAATCTGTATTAAAGAACTGCATAATGACCAATTCTATATGAAAACAAAATAATTAGTTTCAAATCTGGTTTTGTTTTTAAGTTGGGATCAATTGCTTGAAATAATTTCCCTTTTGCACATTTCGCTTAGGTAAAGTTTTACATTTAAAATAAAAGAAGGGGAAAAAACCCAATAATATAGCCTAACCTAAGAATAGGTTATATTCAAGAATATAACCTAACTGCTAAATTCAGTGAAAATCCCAGCTTCAGTGGAACTGGTGATAGACCAGGTTTCATGCTAGTGATTTGTGTTTTCAAGTCAAAATTCCCTGAAATGTTTTGGAGCCTTTGACTTAACCCTGCTGAGCAAACCCAGCCAGATTTCTGGGATTTTTACTTAAAAGAAAACAGTAAAAAAACTGAAACATTAAAGTAAGGGCTTGATGTTTCTCTGTATGAGGCCAGCCTTGAATGTATAGAATTTATTCTGATATTGTACTAAACCAGTTCTGAGCAACTAAAAAAAGTTGTCATTTATGTTGCTCTGTGATAAAAAACTAGTTTGTTACACAATCTGCTTAAGTAGCTTTTATGCTGGTTATTGTATTGAGATAATAAACCTCTAAATGAGGTCTGCTTTTACATGCAAGTGCATAGCTCCTGTTCAAGCCAAGTTAGCCCCTGAGATCAATATAGGTGTAAAACTGCTGATTCTTAACAATGGGATGGATTAGTGGCAAGGTAATCCAAGGATTACACAGACCCAGCAATTGAAAGTAATCCTCAAGAAAGGACACAGTTAGAAATGGATCATCTTCAGGAGTATATTTTTTACATCTTGAAAAAAAAAAAAAAAGAGGAAAGCAACATTCTAAGGGAATTTTAGATTTTTAAAATATTTTTAAAACAGTATGAAATCTGTTCTATCACTATTTGGTTTACTATTGTGCCTAAAAGCCCCTGGTATAAAGACCCCTATTGTGCTCAGTACTGTACAACCATAGAGGCAAGAGGTGGCCTCTGACCCAAAGCACAGACTTCAGAGGTATGACACAGGACAACAACTCCATTCAGATGGAGCTGAGAAAATATCAGGAGTCAAGGAGACTACTGGCATCTTTCTGGGCTGAAAGTGGCTAGCGCATCAGACTCCTAAACACTGCCCAGTTTTCCTGATGGGAGAGAGACACTGAGGGGACTGGGGAGAGTTGGAGAAGGCTTTGTAGATGACTGGGGCACACGGGGAAGCCCAAGAGAGCACAGAGATGCTTCCTTTAAAATATAAGAAGTGACTAATGAAAACTGGCACCACTGGCTATTCAGGGAAATATCTGTGTCTCAGTGCAAAGATGAGAGCTAAGATAACAATAGGGCATTAAAGGACCTTGAGGATGAAGGAATAGCTCAGGTTCATTATAAGACGGAAGAGGCAGTCAGGGCACAGCTGAAAAAGCAGAAGTGAGGGGAAAGTTACAGCAACCTTCTAAGTGACCTAAGGAATAAAAAGCGTCCAAGCAGCTTAGGAAGATTAAGTCACATTTTAAAAGTGCTTCCCTCCCACCCTCATCCCCTTTTGGTCAGTTTAACTCCTGATCAATCAATAACACTGAAGGAGGTAACACAAGAATGAATTAAGCCAGAAGGTTTATTCATCTCCCTTGCTAGATGCTCAGGGGTTGGCATAGCATCCCCTTTCCAGCTCTTAAAGAAGGGAAGCAGTACCAAACCCCATCAATTTTGTTCTCTGGAAGTCTCGTGCAATTACTACAAGGCATGCTTTTATATGTTAGCTGCCTGTCACACTATTAAGACAAAATCTGGTTGGTATCAGCTCAAAACATATATGCACTTATATTTTAGAAAAGAATGAGAAAGACTAGTGGGCATGTATATACGTGTGAAGGGTGGGTAGGTTTGGGTGTACACAGGTGACAGGCGACAATGGCTTGACCCTAGTGCCTATGCATTTCTTCTCAAAATACCTGTTCTACCTGTATATGAACAGTCCAAGGGAGCTGGAACATCAACAGAAA
>NC_133971.1:15696824-15711824 GCF_031877795.1 Strix aluco | reverse complement strand
GCCTGGGGCCGCACCGCGTTTGTGAACGGGTACCCCCTACCCCGGGGCGCGGGAACAGCGCCGCAGCATCACACAGGGGGACCAAACTTTGCACGGGGTCGTCCAAATTGCCTCCCTGCCTCTCAGGGCAGGTCCCTCCAAACCTGCAGGCCGACCGGTTGCAAAACGGTATTTTAATTACGAATTTTAAAGACGAAAGAGTTACAAGGTATCACTGTTTAAGTGCCTCATCTACAAATTAGATTGCTACACAATTAATCAGAAAGTTAATTAATGAGCAAGTTACTAATTAGGACATTTAAAACCAGTGTTTATAGTGTCTTAGTTAAAAAACCCCTACATAGCTAATTGGCCTATACACTGATTTCATAACTCACAGCCAAGGTTACAATACTACAGATGTATTATTATGTACAAACTGTAATTATGTCACTATTTCATTAAGTGCATCTTACCTGAATCAATTTTACTAGCATTTTTAACATTGAAAATTCCTTATTGCAGACGGGCTAGAGGCGGGACACTACAAACCCAGCCGCGGCTTGCCTTCCGGCGGTACGAGGGACGTGGGTCAGGCGTTTTAGGAGAGCCCATTTAAAAGTGGGCACGTACACGCCGCGGCTTGGCGGGAGGAGGGCCGTGGGGTGGGTTTCCCCCTGTGCGGCTGCGGGAGTGGAGCTGGGGGGAGGATGCGGTGCGGGACCAGCTGCGGCTTGGCGGGGAGGCCGGCACCGCCGGCGGGGGCGCGGAGTCCGCTCCGCCCGGACCCGCCGCCGCGCCCACGGCTCGGGTGGGGGCAGCTCATCTTCCAGCGTCCCTTTCGCCGGCTCTTCCCCCCGCGACCGCTGGGGAAGGTCACTCGCAGTCCGCCCTGAAGGTGGGAAGCACCAAGAAATGCGGGCTGCGGGAGGGGATCCTGTCCTCGCCTCACCCCGCGGTAGCGCGGCCCGGCCGCGGCGGGGGGAAGCGGTGAGAGCCCTTCCTCCCGGCGAGCCCCCGGCCCGCCCCCGGCAGCACGGCCGGGCAGGGGCGTCCCGACCCCCGCGTTCCCCGGCGGCGCGGCCGGGCTCGGGATCAGGGCCTCGGGCAGTGCCCGCGAGCTCTCTCGGGCGGCTGCGTAGGGCTGCGTTAAATGCGCAAAACTACTCTTTGTAATCTCCTTTTCAACAGTGAGGAGTACATATAGGTAATTTTAATGAAGAGGTTCCTGTACCACATTATTAGCAATAAATCTACACCATTCTTTGTTGGTTAAAATCATTATCATCATCATCGGTATCATTACTGAACTCATTATTCTTGTGTTACTATCAGAGTAGATTTATGATAACACCCACCATCACGCCTGAGTTAAAGAAGGTGTAAAGGTTTGATTAATAGCTGCTTTCACGTTTTAATACTCGACATTTTCTCACCTTTTTTTTTTCTTTTTTTCTTTTTTTCTTATTTTCTTTTTTAATAAATAAGGGGCATGATAATTATAGGAAGTAATTACTGCTTTTGTTATAAAGTGTCTGATTAGGCGCACAGGCGCTTTTCCTCAAGTAAAATATAAATAAATAAATAAATAAACTGGTGGACACAATAAGTTCTCGTAACGACGCAGTAAGGCAGACTTTGAGAACAATTAAGGTTTTGCTCGGTCACGGCAACATTTTAGATTAATAAGCGTTAACAGAAAGAAATACATCCCCCACCTCTCCAAAAAAAAAGCATTTTATTTGCGGAGAATCAAACGGCGGTAGGTGCTGGAGCGAAGGACGCGAAGAGGATGTCGCCCTTCCACCCGCACTCACCCTATAACTAAAAAAAAAAAAAAGAGAGAGAAAAAAAACAAAAAAAAACCAAAAAAGGAAAACAAATAGCAAAAGAAAAGGAAAAACCTGAAGGACAACCGCTCGGCGCTTCGGGCTTGGTGTGTGATTTTGCACGGGATGAATAGGCTGGATGCTACAAGGGTGTTACTGCGCTGCCTTCCGAGCGCCAATTCGCCTTCCCTGGGGCGGGCGGCGGCGGCGGGACCGGCTCCGGCCCCGGCCCCGGCCCCGGCGGGCGGCAGCGCTGCACTCGCTCTCCCTGAAAGGTTACACGGCGCTCTGCCTCGCTTTGTCTTCCCCGTGCCCTTTCCTGGCAAAAATGGAGACATCACATCCTTGCCCAGCCCCGGCTCAGTATTTATGAAGGTTTTCTGACAAATAGGCAGGCTGGCCACGCATGGGTGACTGCCTTCATTCCGCACTTGGCTTGTTTACATAGGACCAGCACCATTTCCACGGATTAAACAAATCACAGCGAGAAGGAGACATTTATAATCCGCCAACGAGGCCACAGGCAGTTAAAAAATGTGTGCGTGTGTGTGTATGCTGTGAGAAAGAAAAATAAATGTTCATGTCCAGGGAGCTGACCTTCTTCTTGGAGGGTAACTCAAGGGGTATAGATATAAATATAGGTTGTATATAATGTCTTACACGCAAGCCCAAAGTATGTATTTAATAATTATCCGTTATACCCAGTTATTGTGTACAAATGCATAGCATTTGTTTGCATCTTATGCGGTCCTTTCACCCGAAGCCCCCCCGGGCTCCCAGAAGCGGCTATATAATCCCCCGGCTACACACAAAGCGACGCGCACACACCGTCACGCACCGGGGCTGCGCTTTAAAGCCGCTTCGGACGGCGGAGCAGGCACCCCGGCGCCCACGCGTGCACACACGTGGGAGGGAAGCAGGAGGGCTGTGACACCCCCAACCCACCCCCCGAAAGGGACAGCCTGCTCCCAACGGCGGGCTGGGGGAGCACAGCCCGGTGCCTGGTGGGTGCCCGGAGACCGGCGCCGTGTGGGGAGGGCCCCGAGCTCGCCCCGGCCCCGGCGAGCGGCTCCCGCAGGCCGTGCCCGCAGCAGGGGGGCGGAGGGGGCACCCCGCGGGCACGGTCCGGCCGCGCCGGACTCACCCCTGTACTCCTCTGTCACCCGGAAGCGTTATCTTAAAAAAAAAAAAAAAAAAATTAAAAAAAAAAAAAGGGAAAGAAAGAAAGAAAAAAAGAAAAAGGGGGAGAAAAAAGGGAGAAATGAAATGATGTAGGAGCCGAAGGTATTTTTCAAAGTAAGAGCGTGCATTTTACGATCCCTCTCCCTCCATCTGCAGGAAGAGTGATGGTGCGAGGGAAGAAGCTATAACTGGAAATGTTGCCCTTTATCTTCTGTCAGCTCTCAGGACACTTGGCTGCTGCTGCTTCTCCGGCTGCTGCTGGGGTTTTTATGACACTTGTCACCCACCTCGGGCAGCCGGATCAGGAGAAGGAAATTCCCTACAAAATAGCAATGGTTTCGAAAAAAAGGATCGCAACAAAATATTGAATAAATTCCCTTTTAATTTATTTGATCATTCCACATTACGGGGCTATGAATTGCTCAAATTTGATAACAAGTACTCAATTCAACTCATTATGTAAGTTAAATTAGACTTCGATAAAATTTCAGTGGCGCGCAGTGGTTCCTAGAATGAAATGTAATTTGTGCAAGAATTTGTTGTATCTGTCACAAATATTTCCAATTAGCGACCGTAATTATTTGATAGTTTCTGCAATTATGGCTTAAACGGGTGAATTTGGGACTGTGGAGGACCCTAATTGGCCTAAATTTGATATTTTGCATATTTGCATAATGAGGAAATTGGTAGAAAATTGTGTTCATTCATTTGTGAAAAATCCTATGAATTTTATGAATTTGAAAGCTCTGTTTGTGCAGACTGTGACTTTGCTTGCTGATCCCTGAGGAGCTGACGCTGAATGCCTGAATGGGCAGAGCGCCAACTTCTCCACCCGGAGGAGAGGCGGGGGAGGGAGAGGAAGGAAGGGGAAAGGGGAGGGAGGCAGGGAGGCAGGGATGGCGGGAGGGATGGCGGCCGGCCGGCCGGCAGCAGCCGGAAGCCGCGGGCGCCCCGAGCCCCCCGCGCCGCGGCCGGGGCCCCCCTGTCAGCGCCCCCCGGCCCGGCTCGCCCGGGGAAAGGGTAGCCGCGGGGCGGGGAGGGAGCGACGGACACGGGACTGGGATACTGATAAGTGTGCGCTTGGTTGAATTAAATTGCCAAAGCTTCTCCTTTCAGTAAAAGTGTTTGATCTATTACGCTGTCAATTTAAAGTGTTTAAGGAGAAGCAAAAGCATAGATTTTAAGATGCTGGCCCAGCACCCATTCATCATGCATCAGGGACTTTAAGTCTCTCGTTTTGCTGTAGTTAACATCTCAACTCTCTGACGCGGGAGTCCAGACCGGGGAACAGCCGGCGCCGGCGGGACGAGGAAGGTCGGGAGCGCTCAGTCGCCGGCCCGCGCCGCCCCGGAGCCCCGCGGCTCCCCTGCCTCTCTGGGTCAGTGCCCGGCCTGACGCCGCAAAGGGGAAGCTTGTCGTGGAAGGGAGGAGGGAAACAGCCCTGCTAACAGGGGGGGATGGCGGTAGGACGCCCTCGCTTTATTGTCTTTCTGGACCACCGTCGGGGAGAGGGAGTGCGCACGGTGCTAACGGTGGGAGAAAGATGCCTTTCCTTTCCTTCCGGCGAGGCTTTAGGAGGGTCCCGAAAGTGATCCTAACGACGGCTGCCCTCCTTCTCCCCAGCTAGGGATCTTCTTTACCTCTGGTTTCCAGACTCTGGGCTTCACAGGCCGAGAAAAGCTTCAGAGGCTGCACTAGGGATGTAATATATTCCCGTGAAGAGTTTTACACACTCCAGCTCTCGACTGTAACTTCGGTTGGTTAGCACTTTCCCCATCAACATGGACGTGTATAATGTGAAGATGTAACTGACTCTAAATGCTTAAGTGCTTTGTTTCACAGCACGTTTTCAGTAAAGGTCAAAATAAATTCATCTCCCTTCACGCAGAATTTGTGTTTGGCTTCCAGAGCCATTTGCACAGGGCTTGGGGTAGAATCACCATGAAATAATAAAATGCACCCGTGAGTGGACATGAGAACCAGCTTCTCATAGCCCTGTTCTGTGATGGGCTGAAGATGATGCCATGTATGTCACACATCTCTATTTGACATTGTTTGATGTCATTCTTTGATCAAACCACTGAACTCTTCCATGCTTCCACTTCATTCGTGCTTGTGTGGGTGGGGGATGGCATGGCATAACAGTCCTGATTTGGAATGAGCTGGGAATTTAATAAACATGAAGGTGAGGGGCTGAGGGATTAAAGCTCTGAGTTTAAATATTTTCTGTAGTAATAGATTCACCCCACTTAAGACGCTTTTGAGGACACCTTCTGTGCTATGTTCTCTGGAGACAGGCTGTGCTGGGTCAGTCTACCCTGATCTACTGTGGATATTCTGCCATCCCAAGCCATATCCTAGACTTAGAGTTCAACTTGTTTTCCCTTCCTCCAGATTTCATTTAGCTTTCATCCTCTCCCTTGGCGTTCCTTTCTCTTTTCACTTTTGCTTCATAGTTCTTCCACTCTCTTCCTTCCCCACCACCATCCCATGTTTTATTCTTCTCCAGAAATGTCCCTTTTCCTGTGAAAAGTTCATACACATACTCTGGCTGAACCTATGTTGCTTGAAGATAAAGTAACAAATCCCGCTGATTCCCAGAGGTCAGAATAGACCAGCAAGGATCTTTGGACAAACAGGAAACTGTGGGCAGATTACCGATTTTACCCAAAGGCAAACTAGTTGATATCAAAGTCCTGACCCTATAATGTGCTTGCACCCAAAACCCAGTCATTTCTGGATAAATGAAGAAAAAGGTGAGACTTCAAGAATGAAGCTGGTTGCAAGATGCATTAAGGACAAGTAAGGCTTTAATCAGGTTTCTTTTCCTTATGGCAGGCATGGGTATTACTTTAATTTGAAACAGTATTTGGAAGAATCTTATTACAGCTACCTCCAACTAACTTTCCAAGAAATGCATTTCTTAAAATAAATCCTTAGATACTGCAGGTGCCCTGGGCTTCACGGTGACCCTTGGAACAGTGCTCCACAGGTGACACCCCTGGAATGCTAAAGACTGATTTGGATCTTTGCAGCTTCTGCGTCAACACAACTCTTACAGCACCTACAGTTTTCTAGGTTTAGCATGTGTAAATGGTTGCAATGGTTCACACATGAAAAGCTGACCTTCCACAGCCTGCATGGCCAGGTACATGTCTATGTCCCTGCTGGAGCAGGACCCCAGCTTTCAGAAAGCCTCTTCTAGAACAGAGGAGAGAAGCCTGTAAAACAGTACATAAAAAAGAAGCTTTAAAAAGTGCCCTATTTCAGTTACAGCTGGGGAAGAGAGTCTAAAATCAGGAAAAGGTGCTTCCTCTTCCATGACATTTTTATTTCTAAGCTTTTAAAATATCATCATGTGGCTGCTGAATCATCTTTTGTTATTTATGTAACCACAGCTCTAGGGAACTGTTAACAAGTAAACCCTTGTGCAGATTATCAAGCAGGTAAAGATCATAGGAGTGATATAAATGTTTAGGAGGAAGTGTTATGCTGTTGAAGTTCACCACCTAAAGTTACAGTCATCTTCATCTCAAACAATACAGGAAGATGAACATCATGTATACATGTATACAGCCATTTGGCACTCAAACTGAGAGCTGTCAGATTTATTTTTGCTTCGACGCTACCCCTCAGGCCTAACCTGGGTTACAGGGACGTTGTACCTGGAAGCAGGGCCAGGGTGTGGTGTGAGGGTGTGTGACACAGGCACACTGGTACAATGGAGTATCCCCTGAAGGCATTCTTCAACTAGGAGTCAAATACGGAAACAGAGTATGGGAGATGGGAAAAGGAAGAAAAGCCTTTCCCTGATGGTTTGAACAGATCGCATATTCAAACACTTCATGTTATTTCTCATACAAAAACTTGGTACGCTCTGATAGTACTGAACTACTGGTGCAAAAGGGAATGTGAGTAGTAAATATACTTGCATGATTAGATCCCTAGCAGACAACTGCCATATAATGTGATCATAACACTTGAATTTTAACAAAGACTAAGACAAAGCAAACAAGCAAACAGGCCAAGAAACAATTAACTATTTTTTACCCAAAAGAAACCAACCCTGCCAATCAGTTTTCTCTTCCACTTCATCCCAGAAAGCTGCAGTTAAAAAGAGCAGAGGTATTATCAATGGCATAGGCATCAAGCCCAACATTCATACTTTAAGAAACCCACATTATGAAACCAGTAACAAATATCTGAAGGAAAAGTCTCCTTTGAGTTGATACACACTTCCTCTGTGTAAGAAGCCTTTTTTCCTTCCAGTGCTATGAAACACCACTTCTTGTGATACCAAAATTGAAGCTGAGCTGCATTTCTAAGTTAAAATAAACACTCCATATCTCTGTCACGGGTAAAAAATACAGTATGTCTCCTTCAAACTAGAGCTCTTACTCCTGTATGCAAATGTATTTTTATCCGAGATTTCAACATAGATCTCTTAAAACTAATAAAAATGGGTACCATAAGAAAATGACCACCCACACCAAGTCTCTTCTGTGCATAATCCCCTTAATCAGAAAGCCACAAAGATGCTTTCCATGTCCATCTAATTAGAACTTGCTGAAATTGTGTATGATGCACACATTTTAAATATCAATGACCACATTCCCAGTTATTCCCTGTAAACTCTTCCAAAATGTTTACAAAGTCCTGTTGTTACTGTGACATGGACTAACTAGCCTTAGTGTGACTGAGGTTACAAAAGACAGTGCCATTCAACACCACGGCTTCTCATATAATTTCTTTCTATCATTGCAGAAAACAGGGAAGCTTCATCTCCCCATTTCCACTGTGAACGTTGGAAATGAATCAGCTGCAAGGACAAGTTTTCCTGGGCATCTCTGAAAAAGTTACTGTGCAACAGTATCTTCTGAAGGATAAACTTTCACTAAAACAAAATACTGAAAAACAATGATCACAGGGTATAATACTTATTTTCAGCAAGCATGTGCTGCATTTTATTAAATCAACAAATGGGGTAGAAAACGATGGAGATAGGTAAATGAAGGTGTTAGAAACCAAAAGAAGGCTGGGGTTTGGGTAGAAGAGGACAAAAAACTGTAAAAGAAGACAGACAAACTGATGAAGCCAGGAATGGAGGAAACTGGTGGAGCTAGTATCTATCTTGCATCATCCTGCAATATTCACTCAAATTCCATTTGATAGACCAGTACGTTGCAGTACTTTTGTGCTGCTCAAAGGGGCTCAATGCAGCCACACAAGAGGTGAATCTGGCTATAATATAAGACATAAACTATTTATGTTGGGCATGCCATATCTTCAAATCAGAAAAAATACACAGCAATGTTTTCTCTTGAATTTTCTCCTTAGTGTCCATGTAGCACATTTGTAACAATCTCCTCCACCACACACATAGGCATGCTTCATCCCAATTGTGAAAAATTATGTTAAACTTGAGCTATAGATAAGATCATCTATTTGTGGGGAATGTGACTGATTCTGTAACTGTCAAAACCCTATGTTTTTTAAAATCCTGGTAGTTCAAAATCGGGTTAAAATTGAGACAAAAATATAAGGCTAAATATATTAAACTTTGAAAATGCATTTACAACATTCACTTATTTACTCTTCCCTTTCTTGTGCTGAAAGAAAAGAAGAAAAATATTCAATATGCCTTCAAAAAACCTGCTTAACTTCAGAATATCTTTGTGTGGGGTCACAGTAGGATAAAATAGAGTTGCCATTGACAATTCCAGTTCTCATTCAATCAGGTATTTCCCTCTCAAGTTTTGCCAGATAACCATTGTATTTACAATCCCGAGACACTGTTCTTTCTGCTGTTTAATAATGATGAACAGTTTCTACTTCTTACCAACAGTCCTCAAGATAAATGTTACTAATTTCAATTCTATAGATAGTGGAACTGAGGTAAAGTTTAGTAAGAATATCTTGCTAATACATGATGGCCTCAGGGAGACTTTAGAGCCTCTGGGTCCTCTTGCCACCTGTCTGTAGTTTGTTTGAACAGATCTTTTTAATGCTCGCCAAAGGCAGCATTAACTCTGTGTCAGCCTCAGCCCCTGTGAGCCCTCCAGGCATTACCCAGGACATCTTCACTGGATGTGCCTTGTGAGCTTAAAAAGAATGATCTGGAGGACTCCACAGGCCTCACTGACTTGAGTGCCAAGAACCTGCAGAAGTGGGGAAGGAATGGATGGGCCTTCACCAAGTTGCAGCAGTCTAGCTGTAGGCTTGTAACATGGGATCTATGTCTGCAGAAAGAAATCTGTAGCAGATGTTAGCCAGGAACAAGCTCAGGAAGATGTGAGACATTCTAAGATGTAGAAGTCGTTTGGAACTGGTCACAGAAGGCAGAATGATTATCTTTTTAAAATCACAAGCACCCCTCTGAATGCATCCATCCAGGAGCTGTGTTTGCCAGCCTCTTGCTCATCCCAACAAAATTAGATCTGTCTGACCATACCCCAGGAGTAAGTACCACGCATATCTGTGTCCCTCATATTTGTTCTATAATCTTTCTCCAGACCACCATGCGTAACAGCATGTGGGAAACAGCTGTAGTTCCAGAGATTTCTCATCTTACTGTTCTTAACACCAAAAAAGAGCTCCATCAGATCAAAAGAAAATAAAAGAAAATTGCTCAGCTTTGCATTTTAGGGGAAGAGGGAATAAGGGGTTTGACTGTATTATCCACTCAGCTCCCTCTGAGTGTTCCCTTGGTTGCCAAAGAGGTGGAGCTCACGACACACCAGTGGAGTGGGGACTGTGGAGAGCACGTATCTCTCTACTTCTCAGCAGGGCAAGCAGTACCTGGACTGGCTGTCCAGAACCATGCACCAGGGGGTTATAGTGCACCTTTCTTGATTTCCAGTGTCATGTCTGGGCAATATGTTGTCTTTGTTTAATATAGAAAATAAGAGGTAGTGCAGGAAAAAAGAACTATTTTCCTCACTGAAGTTTTTGGCTGCAAATGTTTGGATATATGATCAATTGGCCTAAATGAACTCTCTCACTCAGCTTCTTCTCCAGACGCCTAAGTGGTGGCAGCTCCACCCACCTTCATTTGTGCTCCGTGTGGCTCCTTCCCTGGAAGGAAATTAGTGGAAAATGCTTGATGCTCAGCATATCTGAAAAATCAGGCTTAACTGTGGACACTGCAGTCGAACTTTATTAAACTACTATTTTGAACATATTAGTGCTGGATTTTATTCAGATTTATTAGGATGATGACAAAAATATTTGCTGTATGGAAAAAAAAAAGCAAGTCCCATCAGTCAATTGGCTTGATTCATTTTCCTGTAGTATCTCTTGCAGTCCATCTGCTGAAAGGTGAAGCCAAAATGTTGTAGAATTATGTTTTCATAGGGAATTCTCTGTTAATTAGTTATCTCTCTCTGCCATGTGTAGCAACTGATGAAATCAGCTACTGTAATTTCATGAAAGGCAATGTTGGACTGTTTGTTTGTATCAGCATGAACCCTTTTTTACACATAACACTCTAGTGGAACACAAGTGGTCCAAATAACATTTTATTTTAATATAATGAGGATACACAGCTACTGTAGCATCACAATTTCTTATTTCACAGAATCACAGAATCATCTAGGTTGGAAAAGACCTTGTGTCTATTTTTCCTTGTGCCTAAAAATGTGGTCTTAGGCTATATGGAGCAGAAAGATTGGTTGGACTCAGATTCATTTTTACATACATTTTTATGCATTTTTACAGAGTAGAGCTTAGCTTACTAAAGTTGCTGTTAAGATTTATTTAGTTTTCTGTAATAAAATTGTCTGATCTATAGTTGTATCTAATAGGCCAAAATCACACATCTTCTAGTGTCTTTTGCTGTTTGCAGTTCATTTAATGAGGACATGGCACTACCATGCTGTGGAAAAGTGTGTTTTGTAATTGCAAATGAAGTATTTCAACCTTTTAACCTTTTAATACCACAGAATACCCTGGGTAGCTAAAGTCTGACTTGTTTCCAGGGAGCTTTATTATAAAGGAAGAACATGGAATACCATTTTCTATACTTTTCGTTTTTGACATTTTCGTTCTTGCCTGTCCTTAGGTAGTAGTGTTTTCCATCCACAGGTCCCGGTGTGAGTCCTAAAGTGGGTGCTTCATTGGCTTCTTCTTTTACCATGGAAAACACCAAAAAGGAAGCAGGGACAAGCTGTGAGTGAGGAGTTTGTGCCTACTGACTGCCAGTAATTTGCACTAACCACAAGGTGACTAACCACTGCCTTCTCCTAGAGTAAGATCTTCTCCTCCCATGCTTTGCTGATCTCACTGGAATCAGGAAAATGTGCCACTGATTGAGATTAAGCTGTCACTGAAACTTGTATGCTTGGCATAGAGGAAGTGAGAGGATAAATCAAAAGACTAACAACTTGAAGGTGCTTTTAAGAGCAGCATTAGGAGCATTGTTGTCTCTGTATTTGGCTTCTCACTTAGGGAAAAGATGAAATAAAGTCCTCATCAAACAACATGGTTTTCCGAGACTAGAGAAAGAACATGAGAGGTTCTTACTTCTGGTACTCTCTTCCAGGCAGATAAAAAGTAACAAGTTGATGCTACTTCTAAGACCCTTAACTTACTGGTTTTAATGACTCTGTTCTGCAGCCTGTCATGTGAAGAAACCCTCACTTGGCTAATATATCCTCCTAGGTCTACTGGTGAACACATATGATGAAAGATTGGTTATATCAGAACAGGAATCAACAGTATTATATTGAAAACAACAGGCTAATGGTGCATAGCACAATTTGTGCAACTAGTGATTACTTGCTTTGGAAAGAAGAGGTATTAGAGCTTGAACACAAGAGAGATCTAAATATGCCACTTTCCTTGCTTTCAAGATGCCCTCTGTAAATCTTTACAAAGATGGATTTAAGATGGTAGATTAATACAAAAAAATCAGTTTAAGCCACATGGATAACATTTCAAATATTGTTTCAAGTTGGTATGAGATGTGTGGAAGAAAAAGTGAAATTAAATGTACTATTTCCCCTCAGGTTGATAAAGAAAACACTGACCTTGGCATCTGACAGTGGTGGCATTTGATAATCTTCATTTAGCATATCCAAAAGCAGCAGCAAGGCCCACATGATGAGGAAAATTTCTTGGCGTTTCTCAGAGGAAAATGTTAGGACTTTAAAAACCCAGTAGGATGGAGGACCCTGACACAGGAATGGAGAAGTCAGGAGCATAAAGAAACAGATGACAGCAGTGTGGGAGCTTTAAAAATAAGTCCTTTTAGTATTTTAGGAGCATTGCCCTTTCTGTATTTTATTTTAAGATACCGAGTGTCCTGGTCTTTTGTGAGTTGTCTTGTACAAACCCAAATTCCCTGTCTGTGGCTGTAAATCAGAGAGTTAAAAAACTTCTGGCACAATGTATGTGAATTAGAAATCTAATTAGCTGATATATCTATCTGTGCAGTATCAGTGAGGCAGACTTCCTAAAGAAGTAATTTTAATTATGGACTTCTGCAATACTCTGGATGTCAAACAGCAGCTAAGATAACGGAGGTGTGCAAACAATCTGTAGTGAGTGATTGCATTGGGCTTGTCCTCTCACATTTCTCCTTTTTCCTCTCGCTTCACGTACACAAAAGATATTTCTGCCTGATTTCACCTTAGAATTATCGGAAGACTCACAACTGTTTTTTCTGCCATTGCTGAATGACTTGTTTTGGAGTCTGTGTCTTGCAAGGCATAATATTGTGAGTCCTTGGATGTTAACCAGAAGGGTAGCATCAAATAAAGCTTGCCTTGCTGTAATATGTCACTGCAGTTACCTGTGAGCAAGTGCAAACAGTGAACAGTTTAAAAAAAAAAAACCAAAACCCCAAATGTTTGTAAATTACTAAACTTTCACTCTTTACCATTTTGTAACTTTATTCTTTCACTGGTTCTTACTGTATTTTGTGTAAGGTAAGACCTGTACCTCTAAAACAAGAAGGGAGAAAAACATTTTTTTAAAAAGAGAAAATATGTTTCAAGACTTATTTAAATATCAAGAAGAAACAAATTAAAGTCATAAAACAGATGTCTTCTCCATTTATGATGTTCCTTCCAGTTTGTCCCTCTGTAGCAACAGGGCTCTGTGGTGCTTTTTGAGACTTATGTCCTGCTCCTGAAAAGCAGACCTACACAAATCATTTGAATTTAACTTCTTGTAATGGTCACAGACCATCCACTAATAGGTCATAGTTTTCTCTGAGTTATTCAGTAAACAGTTATCTGACATCGTGTTAGTAGAGCTTTTGAAAGAGCTACCTAGCTGTGTGTCAGTAGTCTGTGAATATTCACTATTCGTACTATGTTGTGTACCTATGATGGATCTAACCAATTGCACTGGGCTGATTTTGCTTTCTGATTACGTGAGCATGTAGGTGCTTCTGATGTGGCTACTTCCATGTGCAAATTTAAAAATTTGTCTCTGTGAATACTTACCAGGAAACTGCAAATGTTTTTTTCATGAAAATTCATGTCAGTAAAATTGAATTTCATAAATTATTTAGAAATGCCAAACAGATAATTTAAAAATACAAGAGAGCATTCAAAGGCTCTCCCTGCACATCCATCAGTCTATCAAAGGTAACGAGAGGAGGTGGCTGAATTTTGTCCCAGTATTAGCAAAAGGTATAATCTAAAATCTTTGGGTAAATCCTTTAACAAGGATTTTTATTTGATTTTTTTTTTAAATGAATTTTGAACTGTAGGGTTTTTTTTTTTGAAATCGAATGACAATTTCCTTAAAAGATGCTAGGAGTATTTATGTTAGTGAACAAGGGAATTTGGTCCTGTGCAGATATGCCACAGACCTGTAGGTTAATAATGACATATTATTTCAAATTCAGGGATTCCCAGACCTTGAGTTCTCACACAGTAGTAAAATTCATCCAGAACTTGCCTTGGGTCTTTGTATCCCTTCAAAGGTATATTTGAGAGCAGGAACAACATAAATATAGGGCTTAATCCTACTTCCACTAAAGTGGCTGTGAGCTTTGATGATGATTTCACTGGAGGTAAGTTCATACACTGCATTAACAATGGCACTGTATGCTTTGACTTCCATGTTGTATAGGCCATGTGATGCACAACAAAATCTCATGAAAAAAATACTATAAGAATTTAAAAAAGCCCCAAACTAACCCAGTCTCATCTTTTTGCTACTAATCTCTCTCTCATTTCCCTCTTTCTTTCATTTTTTTTTTTAGTACCCAAATAAAAATAAATATCACCAGTAGGGGGAATAGATGTATAAAAAACAAACTCAAAATGTTTTTATTATTGATTTGGATGGCAATTACTTGACTTAAAAAGTTACTGGTTTATCATTTTACCATGTTCTCAGCAAGAAAAAGATGTCAGGGGACAGTATGGTTCTTAGATGTGTAGCTGAGATTGGTTAGGAGTTTATAATTTATTCAGAAATATGGTAATGCCATGTCATTTCCTGGAAAAAAGTTGTCTTCATACAGCAATCAGGCTGGGAGGTGGTTATCTGCCTGCCTCTGCTCCCCCAGCACTGTTCCCACAGCATGTCTGTGCTTATCTCCCATAAATGATAATGAAAGAAGTTGTGAAAGAAAGTTCAAAAGGACAGAGGAAACAAGCAAACAAAATGCCTGAATGAGAAGGGAAAGTGCTACTATTCCCTCTGAACTGATACCATCCACAGCACCATGAAATGTCCCTGCATCTTCTCCAGACCTTAAGAACCGCATACCACCTGTACATTGCTCTTATGGCACTAACTGGGCAGCAATATCCACATGTGAGGAACACCATCTCCAATCAGAAAGCAAGAAATGAGCTATATGACACAGCGACCTTCAGTCAACTCAGCCTTTGCAGATGGACCCCTAAAAGGGTGAAGAACTTGGGATTGTGGGCTCACAGCATTGCTCTTTGCCTAAGCCATTTGTAAAATTAATCCCCTAAACTAAATAATACTGTGCTATTAGTTTTCAAATAGCATTCATTTTCAAGTCAATTAAAAGGATGAAGTC